>NC_062533.1:13585865-13758365 GCF_022655615.1 Tachysurus fulvidraco
TTTTTCATTGGAATCATTGATTAATCATTTGAATATATAATTTGAAATTGTTACTGCTCTTTATGTGGATTGGTTCTCAAGACAAAAACAAGAGGAAAAAAATATAAAAGTCCAAACTTTTAATAAATTATTATAAAACTACATTTTAGCTTTTACTAAGGAAGACATTTAACTGTCTTCCTTCCTTCCATTTAACTGATGTTTCTTATATTCTAATGTTTCTGACTCATTTTGTATTTTGACCCTTGTATTAAACTAAACCAGGAACTCGAAGCAGTTTCATACTTAAATGTGAACTGAGATGTGAATTTTAATAGATTTTTTAATCCAAAACAAAGTAAAAACAAATTCAAACTAAGTGCTCATGAGTCCAACAGTGACTCACATGGAACTTTCAGAACTATGATTGGTGAACTAACGCAGATTTCTGGCTTTGCTTGTATTGCTACAAACAAACATGGTGGTAAAATCAGTTAGGTGTTATTGTAGTGCCTCTAAAGTTGTCCTAGCTTTGTGATTTCCTCACAAAGTGTGGGATGTGACAATTTGAACAATTTTATGGATTGTTTATCTTGCAAAACTGACACGAGTTTAATCCGTGCTTTTTTTAGGATGTCAGAATGTCTGAGATTTCCTGTGGTTTTATCGAGTGGAGAGATTTAGAGAATGTATAATTCAAATATAGCTGAAGTTCAGAAAGATATTCTTACACACGTACACACGCAAAAAACAGTTCATTGACCTAAAATGGCACAATACCCGTGGCATATTAAGTAGTGTGTGTGTGTGTGTGTGTGTGTGTGTGTGTGTGTGTGTGTGTGTGTGTGTGTGTGTGTGTGTGTGTGTGTGTGTGTGTGTGTGTGTGTGTGTGTGTGTTTGCACTTGCTCCTCTGAAGTGACAGTGTCTTAAAGCTGGCACACGTCCATTGTTCGTGGTCGGGGCCCCACACCATATTTCACTGTGGCTAGCAGACAGCTTTTCTGTGTGTGTGTGTGTGTGTGTGTGTGTGTGTGTGTGTGTGTGTGTGTGTGTGTGTGTGTGTGTGTGTGTGTGTGTGTGTGGGGGGGGGTAGAGACAGAGGGGGGTTGGAGGACAGCTGATTGTGCACGCGGCCGGGACAAAAGGGCCGGACCTCCTCCACACACGCCTCATACAATGGGCCGGCTCTAATGCTTGTAAATCTATTCAACGATTCCGAGGGCCAAGATAATAACAAGCTGTTCAAAATGAATTTCTAATGTGAGACAGGGAAAGAAAGAAAGAAAAAGAGAAAAGACATAAAGGAAAAGACAGGGAGAGAGGGAGATAAAAGAGAAATGGAGAGATGTAGAGAAAGAGAGAGCGCATTTGGTGTTAAGATTTTTCTTTTCTGTTCTTTACTTGTTAAGGGAAGAATGTGCACACATGCATACAGGATAAAAGTGATAATAAAAAGGCTTTTACACACATCACACACACACACACACACACACACACACACACACACACACACACACACACACACACACACACACACACACACACACTTACATATTGGTTAATTGCATGCAGTGAAGCTCTGTGGCTGCGCGCCATTGGTTGTGCCTAAAGGTCGGAGGAGGTCGCCGTGGTGATCATCAATGGCACCCCAGGAAACGGGGCATAATTATGCAAATGAGCGGTAGAAACCCACCTCCTGCAGCCTGCACAAATCCGCAAGCATGCACACACACACACACACACACACACACACACACACACACACACACACACACATGTTCATACATACATATACATACTTTGCATATACTCACATAGCTACAGAACACGACACAAATGTAGACACATATGTAGAGCCAGCGATGAGAACCAGGTGTGTGTGTGTGTGTGTGTGTGTGTGTGTGTGTGTGTGTGTGTGTGTGTGTGTATTCAATGCAAACTGTATGCCGTGTAATCGGCAACGCTAATGGTGAAATGCAGAGTGACAAGGGAGCGAGGACAAAAAGTGAAACAGACACGCAGAGGCCAAACAACTGGTCTTACCCACACATACACACACACACACACACACACACACACACACACACACACACACACACACACACACACACACACACACACACACACACACACACACACACTGTCTTCAATTAGAGTTAGATTTTACTACAACTTTGTTTCATTCAGGTTTTCTAGTCAGAGAGAAGTCTGTGTTACATCAGATTGCTCAGTCTTCATGTTATTTACTAAAATTTTATGTCTTAAGTTACTTCAAGTCACATCTAGGACTTTCATGCTAAATATTGTCCTGTAATTAATTGTCATTATGTTTATATGGTTCATAAATAAAAAAAGACACCCACAATGACTAATACATTTAATAAACATGTATATGGTGCTTAAGGAATGATTTACACAGTATTCTACACAAAATTCTCACAATAGCTTTCATGACCAGTGCATTAAGTAAGATTAAGTCTTTTTTTTCTATTCTCCTTACTCTTCTCTTCTCTCTCCTCTCTGTTATTCTTCTTATTCATCCTAATGTCTTTTTATTCTTCTTATTCCTATCTTCTTATATTATTCTATCTATTTTAATTGTCCTCATCATCTTCTTCCCTTATCCTCTTCTTCCTCCTCCTCCTCCTCCTCCTACTCACCTTCTTCTTTTTCTTCTTCTTCTTCGTCCTCCTTCTCCTCCACCTCTTCTTCTTCTTCTTCTTCTTCTTCTTCTTCTTCTTCTTCTTCTTCTTCTTCTTCTTATTATTATTATTATTATTATTATTATTATCCCCACTCACATTCATGAAGCTCCGCCTCCAGAATCTTAATCTTAGGTGGCCGTTAAATCACACAGTGATCACACATCCAAACTGTAATACACATTCTGGACCAGTTTTCCAGTTCCCAAGTGAGTTTACTTACCGTCTTCATAAACTTTTTTGGTTTTCCATTTCAGAAACAACACTGATCCGAGGAATTTGCTGGAGGACATCATTTTAATACATCTCATTATAAATTTGCATAAATGCAAATGAAATAATGACCAATTACCATATCTTGTGCCTGCCTCTGGAATCATAGCTCAGACAGGAAATTAATCTCTGACTGCTGATTTGTCTCATGCTAGTGTGAACACAGGGTTAGACTCTGTCTGGTCCAGTATTCCATTTTATGACTATGGGACATTATATTGGGTTTCTATTACAAGCAGTTTTTTTTTTTCAGTATGATACAGTAGCAGTGTATCAGCTCATGCTTTAACGTCAGTATTAAATGTAATGTTTTTGTCAGAAGGAACTTTAGTTGTGAAGTGAGAAGTGAGCAAATGAGCATGTTTTACCATGCTGAACTTCTGATGACTCTAGCTAATGAATAGCCTACAGCGCTGTGAGGTGGGGGTTTGTGTGTGTGTGTGTGTGTGTGTGTGTGTGTGTGTGTGTGTGTGTGTGTGTGTGTGTGTGTGTGTGTGTGTGTGTGTGTGTGTGTGTGTGTGAGTGTGTGTCTTGTGGGGCTCCTGCATGCCCTTCGGGCCCGTGTGTGCATCCTGGCTAAGGCTTGGTGTGGTGTGGTGCATTGTGGGTCCGCAGTCAGGCGTGGTGCAGAGGGTGTCTGGCACACTGAAAGTTAATGCTGGGCGCTAAGTGCTAAGCTGGCATGCGTAGGGGCATCAGGAGTGGCAGAGGCGTGACCAATCAGTGAAAGAGTCCATCTGAGCAGAGCAACAGCTCACAGCTGAGCCTGCAGAGACTCTCTCTCTCTCTCTCTTTCTCTCTCACTCTCTCTTTCACACACACACACACACACACACACACACACACACACACACACACACACACACACACACACACACACACACACACACACACACACACACACACACACACTTTGTCTTACTATTCTAATAAGGACTTCCCACTGACATAACCATTAATAAAACAATTGAACACTAGGCAACAGCTAAAAAGCTATTCCTTGAGTAAACATTTGGTCTTTACTAAGATATAAAAATATGTCCTTCATACACAACATTCTACACACTCTTGAGTGTACTATGAAGATGCCATTAATAATGTTGTCTCAGTACAGCAAAACACTTCAAAGTTCCACTTTAGAGGTCTAAAGTGAACCACGGTGTGATTCCTACTGACTCCTACTGAGCCTTTCACATGTAAATTCCCAACACTTCTGAGGTAAATGTTGCTGTTCCTACTGATTAGGTCTTGTTTGCTTTGTCATTCTGTCTGTGGCTTGTCTGTATATAAGACTGTATACCAGTTAGAAAAATCCTCAGTCAGATTTTCTGTGTTAGTTTGTGTTATATAGCAAATGTATAAACAAAAAAATGCTTAATGGGCAAGAGTAATGTGGGTGGAAATACATTATTAATAACTGAGGTAGAAGGAAAATGGACAGATGGGTCTGAGGTAATTATATAAATTTACACAAGTCGTAAACATTAAAACCTTTAACAGAAGAACAGAACAACTTGACATCACCATGAGCCTTAATGTAAGCTTTAACCTTTATTACTGATTCCTTAGTTTATATGAAAGGGGACATTCTAATATGTTATTGTTTCTATGGTTACAACTCTATCAGACGGACTTGGACTGTAGAAAAGTCGCACGTAAATAAGTATTAAACAATTTAGAACCGCGCTTACATGCTGTTTTTATTATTTCTGCTTCACCATATGAAAGTGGAAGAAAAGTGGAGGTTAGGTTTTTTATTTCACAATAATGAATAAAATTCACAAGAATAAAGAAATGTGTCACCCAGTCGTGAATTATTTACCTTTAATGCTTTATTTCTTACACAGAAAATTCTGGCCTTTGGAATAAACTGAAAGAGAGTACGTTTGAACGTACGAGTGACCACGGAATATACTCTTTTCTGTGAGTTAAAAATAAATGCCTTTGGAATGAAAAGCTTACTAACATATAGAGTTAAATTTAACTCCTGACTAGAGTTTGTTTAAATAATAACCCTTTCATAGTCCTAAAAAAATCTAAAACAACAAAATGGTTTCAGGTGAAAATATTTACAAAAAAAAAAAACCACACAAATACATTTACAGAATTTCGTAGACTTCCTCATTCAGAGTGACTTACATTTATACAACTGACCAGTTGATGGTTAAGGGCCTTGCTTAGGGGCCCAGGAGAGGCAGCTTAGTGGACCTGGGATTCAAACTCAGAACCTTCTGATTAATAATCCAACACCTCAACCACTGAGCTACTACATCCAAACAAGATCAATAATCCCTCCAAGCATAAAAAATAAAGTAAAATGGTACTTTTACCTTCCTCACACCAAAGTCCAAGATAAAGCAGCTGGGAATTACCCAGGAAAGACCAAACAACACCAGGGGGAGTTGAATCAGGCTCCTCAACACCCAGTGCATGAAGACCAAAATCTTACACCACTTTAGAGTAACCTTAAACACCTTAAGTTAACTCTTACACAAGTTTATGTCTAACTCCAAAATATTGAACTTATATTCAAAATATTCAAAATAACTCCAGAAATTTTCTGTGTAAATAATATGGTGTGAGTTTTTTGATTAGAGATCACTAATCAAACTAAAGTTCAGAGATTCTTTGACACTTCATCTGTATCTTGTCAATATTTGTTAAAAAAAAAAAAAAAAGGGGCCCTGAGTCCTTTATATACGTTACTAACTCTGATCATTTTATTATTGTTGGTCTTGGGTCACTGTAGAAACTTTATTTCTCAGATCAGAACCCAACACTTGAAGAATTGTTTGCCGTTTAACCTGTAAGTATTTAAACAAACTAGCACAAAAATATAAATAGTAGATGTACTCTATCTTTTTCTCCAAACCGGTGTGCTGAACTACATCACATTATTTCAAATCGAAACACGAATACACTCATATTTAACCCTCTTGAGATGTTTTAGTTTCAACCAAATTACACACAAAATGGTTTCTGACAAAATGTCAGTTACCTCAATGGGGTACAAGCCTCATTCAAATAATCAAAGTTTTTACAATGACATTTTAAAGTGTCCCTGAAACAGAAATTTAAAGGATTCTAAATAAACTGTGTATAATAATAAAAATGTTCAGATATTAAAAATGCCCTAGCAGCATCCCTACACACGTCTCCTCATTTAACTGTTAACAAAGAGCTGAATGAGATCCTGCACTTACTCAAACTACCTGGGTAAAGGTCAGAGGTGAGACTTTGACAGTCACAAACAACAGACACGCCAACCCCGTGCCCACACATAGCTTTATTGTTTGTACATTCAGAGGGAGATTTGAAGTGCAGCAGAATATCCACACATTCACCAAACACTTTCACACAATGCAGAGGTGGAGGACAGACCTCCTACCTGAAGTAACTCCATTAAAACCGCGCCGTTCGCCATTACGGCTAAGAGCGAGAGGGCCGCCGTGCGAGCTGCCATAGCAACACAGCGTTTCACAGCACGGGTCACTTCCTCAATACTGCTGTATTCATCCTAAATTACGCTTTGTGCTCGAATGAAAAGGCTCTCAGCCTCACAAAGAAGCCAATTAGTATTTCATTTGTTAATTTATTTGCTTGATTTAAGGGGCTACGTTTTTGCAGTCTACAATGTCACACTACAAAAGAAATCTGATGTAGATATGTGACAGGAATGTAACACATATGTGTAGACATTTGTTATAGAACTGTCCAGCTATGTGCTTACTGTTGTGTGTGGAATAATCAATGTGATGAACATTATCTCTGTTTAGGGAATTGCCTCCCATTATGGCTGTAATTGATCGCTTTCCTCTAGGAGTACTAAACACAGATCAATAAAACATCTATCCCTTATCTATCACTCTTCACAGGCCCAACTGTGGCTCTCTAACAGGTGTGGGAACCTTCCAGTCACTCGTCACTGGAACCATATTGTTAGTTTGTATAAATGAATAAAAAAATAAAGGAGGATTATTTATAGAAATGAGAGTGAATAAAGACTGACTGGCTGATGCCGATTATAAAAATGAATACTTTTCCATTTAAACGTGTAATTCATCAAACTGTATCACTCATCATCTTTTTTTTCTGAAAGCAGATAAGTTAATGAATGTACAGGTAGGCGGAGCATCTTGAGGTGGAATTTGGACTGCGTTCGGATTCTCACTGTTTTCCCTTGTAGGAGACTTTAAAATGAGAACAAGATTTTCTGAGAAGTCAGAAAAAGTCAGAACCGGACCATGTGTGGCAGGCTGCCACGTATTTATGCTGCGTTCGTGCTGGCTTGCTAGTGATCATTTGCAAGTTGTAATGATGTCACTTCCCACCTCGGCACGATCAATGTGCAAAGTGGAGGAAAAAAAACATGGACGGCGCCATTAAAGCATATCTTTTGTTTGCTTTAACCTCACTTTAACAGTTACATTCCCGAGTGGCTATTGATTCTGTTCTATTGTATTGAGATTCAAGCATTCATGTAACATTATGAAATGAAACACAACAACATGAGAGGACAATAACAAGTAGTGTAGCAACAAGCTATCCTGTAGACAATAGCATGCAGTGTCAGAAAAAAGCTTGTGAGTAGTGTTAGGAACAAGTTAGGACGATTTAGTGATAATTCTATTGTTGATAATTACTTTTTTCAAAACAGAGTTTTAGTATGACTGAATTGTATAGATTAAGCCATAGCCAATACAGCTATAAACACATTAAAAAGTAGAAAAGAGGGACTGTTTACTGTGCATAATGTGAGCAGCCATGTTGAGTTGAGGTCACTCAGTAAACATAGAAGGGACTAGTGGTTGAGGAGACTTACAGTAATGAAGTTGCAATGTCATTTTCAGTGGCTTTTAAAAAGTTCAACTTGCATTTAAGGAAGGATTTTAGTGAGATAAACCTGTTAGCTACTTTATCCACATACAATATCCAATACAATGTAAAGCATCAGTATAGGTATCTAAGAACAAGTGCAACTTGCCTGCATCAGGTGTAATGGGATATTGTGTCAATTTTTGTCACTATGTGGCTGAACTATTCCTTTAAATGTTAAGTCAAGTATTAAGTAAAGTTTCAGTATGTCAAAGTATGTCAGTACAGTCATGTCAAAGCAGTAACTAAATCAGCGTACTATCATCTCAAAAACATGGCAAGAAACGGATGTTTTATTTCCAGGCACGACTTGGAGAAACTTGTCCATGTCTTAATCACAAGCAGGGTGGACTATTGTAATGGTCTCCTCATTGGCCTTCCCAAGAAGACCACTACACAGTTGCAGCTCATCGAGAACGCCAGGGTTCTGACTAGAACCAGAAAATCAGAGTATATCACACCAGTCCTCAAGTCCTTACACTGGCTTCCAATTATATTTAGAATTGATTTTAAGGTATTTTTACTCGTTTATAAATCACTCAATGGCCTAGGACCTAAATACACTGCATATATGCTGAGTAAATATAAACCAAACAGACCACTCAGATCATTAGGATCGAGTCAGTTAGAAATACTAAGAGTTCACACCAAACAAGGGGAATCTGCTTTTAGCTATTATGCTGCCGGAATGCAGTTGGAATCAGCTTCCCGAAGAGCTCAGATGTGCTAAATCATTAGCCACATTTAAATCTAGACTCAAAACTCATCTGTTTTTGCTGTGCATTTTCTGATTGATCACTGTGCTATGTCCAAACTGATTGCACTATGTATAATCTTTTTCTCTTTCGAATTGTTTTCATTTTATTTTAAATCAATTTTTAAATCATTTTAAAAGTTTTTTTAATTCATTGTTTTATTGTTGTGATTACTGTTTCATGATCCTTTTGCTTTCTTTTATGTAAAGCACATTGAATTACTATTGTGTATGAAATGTGCTATATAAACAAACTTACCTTGCCTTTAAATGTTGATTTTCCCATTCCACACTGTGATGATGTTTGTTCTGGTCATTAGTAATTGCCTCTGTGTTACCCTTTATGCGAATTCTGATATTTACATTTACATTTACATCATTTCACGGACTCTTTAAATCCAGAATGATGTACAAAAGTGCTCAAGTCTCTATCATTAGATATATTAAATCTGGTCCACTAGGTTACATACTTAAGATACCATGAGTATGTTACCATGGTACTCACTCACTCACTCTCTCTCACTCACTCATTTTCTACCACTTATCCGAACTTCTCGGGTCACGGGGAGCCTGTGCCTATCTCAGGCGTCATCGGGCATCAAGGCTGTTGTAGACTCACTGTTTATTTATTTATTTATTTATTTATCTATTTATTTTGTGTGTGTGTGTGTGTGTGTGTATATATATATATATATATATATATATATATATATATATATATATATATATATATATATATATATATATATACTGTATATATACAGAACAAAACAACAAACAGGGATGAAGTGCTAGTGTTATTCATGAATAAGTAGGTCTTCAACTGTGGTTTGAAAATAGTCAGTGAAATGTTATATATCATGATATATGACAAATAACTGAATTAACAGACTCTGATCCACATATATGTTTACTACAGATCACAACAGTGGTTAACAGCAGGTTTCTTGGATATTTAACCATGGCAGGCCTCAGTAATACAGTACCATCCTGTCATGTGAGGTCAGGTAATTAACCTCCACAGATCGAGCTGCCCTCCCTCCGAGATCAGCGACCAGGACGAGTTCAGCTCATGATCATAATTGCTACATCACGAGGCCAGGATGTTCAGCAGCTGCTCGCAGTAGTATGGCGCATGCCTGCAGCAGAAAACCTGCTCTTCCGAGTCATTACACCGCAGCTAAAACATCCAATTAACCTCATCAGCTCCTGCGTCTTAACGAGGAGCTAAAAGCATGAGGAGAAGTGCGTCAGGCTTCTCGTGGCACCCGGGATCAGACAGAAAGCATAATCCAATTCTAGCTCCATTACTGAAAATAAGTGGCCTGATTAAATTTTCAGATGCATCTCAGGACCTTGTAAATGAGAGCGCTGTTATCGCCCCGATACCGCTTGATTACGGTGCAAATGATTCTGCTGGACAGAATCCACCGCACAGCAGCATGATGAAGCTTCTGCATCGTACAAATACCATTAAAGTATGCTTACTCACAAGCACTTCGATTAGAGGTGATTATATTAGGACTGAACACTCTGTGTTCTGAGCTAACAACATGTAAATACTTCAGGGTAGAAGGGACCCGTTAAACTCAGAAGTGAAGCATTTACATATTGTTTACAGTCTGTTGAGCTAGAAATACAACAAAAAGTATATCTCATAAGAATGTTTGGATCAAATCCTCCATCCAAAGACAGCAGTCGCTAATTGATTAAAGGTCAGGAAGACTATTTTTGGCAATTGGCTACCTATGCATTCAAAGTCTGCATTCAGATCATAGGTACAACAAGTTACCCCTGCTGGGCCCCTGAGCAAGGCCCTTAATCCTCATATGTATAAAATTAAAAAAATGTCTGTTGATCTGGATAAGGATGTCTGCTAAATGCTAGTAAATCTTCCTACAATCTAGATCAATATCTTGGTAAATATGTACTGAGTGTAGCCCATTTGATAGGGTATTAGTGCTCCTCTACTCCATCTATCAGTGGAACAGGAGGCACCACTTATCTGAACACTGTTGGTACAAGTGTACAGTAGGTACAGCCATCTTACTAAGGGATCGACCACCTCATTTCTGGGTTAAGAAACGGTCCATGAAACGAACATATCTTAGAAACAATGGTGCTTTTATCAGAAAGCGTCAAAGATGAAGGTTACCTTCAGCCTGGGATGCTCTAACAGGATCGTCAGCAGCTGAACTTTCCCTTTGGAACAATCAAGCATCCATCCATCCATCCACCCATCCAACCATCCATCTATCTATCCATCTATCTATCTATCTGATGTGTTTTGTACACTTTTCTGGCTGCAAGCTTCAGAATCTTGAAGGTTGCATTCTGAACAGCTTTTTGACATTGCATCAGGGACTACAGCTGTATAACGGTTAGCACATTTGCGCTTCATGTCTGGGATTGAGGGTTTGATTCCTGTCTCTGTCCTGTGTGCATGGGGTTTGCATGTTCTTCCTCTGGGTTCTCCAGTTTCTGTCCCCATGCAGAAAACATCTCTAAATTGTCCATTGTATGTGATTGTGCCCTGTGAGGGGTTGGCTTATGCTCTGAGTCCTCTGGAATAGACTCCAGGCTCTGTACCGGTACAGAAAAAAATTAATGGGCACTGGACCAGAATGAACCATTTGGAGCAATATGTTACCTGGACTGAGTAAAGTCCATTGGAGAAGTATTTAGTGGTGTGTAAGAGACGTAATCATGCTAACCTAGAACTCACCCCTAAAATATGCACACACACACACACACACACACACACACACACACACACACACACACACACACACACACACACACATATATATATATATATATATATATATATATATATATATATATATATATATATATATATATATATATATATATATACACACTTGTTTATTAATAAAATCCTTTTAACAAGCCGTACAAAATATTGCATATAATGGCCAAAAGCTATACATCCTATTACCATGAAGAAAACATTGTTTTCAGCTCTATTATACATCTAAAGGTTAAAGGAGGAGCAGATTGGGAATGGAATAAACAAACTTCCTATAGAAATAGTTTGGACTAAACATTTAATCTAACTAGCAATATTATGCAGTTTGTTGTGATGATTTTTACAAGAAAAAAACTTGTCATTTTAATATGTAAGTATTCTTGAAATGACAGATTTGCTAACTGTACCATGGGAAGTGGTAGCTCAGTGGTTGTGGGTTCGAATCCCCGGACCACCAAGCTGCCACTCTTGGGCCCCTGAGCAAGGCCCTTAACCCTCAATTGCTCAGCTGTATAAATGAGATAAATAAAAGTAGCTCTGGATAAGAGTGTTTGCTAAATGCTGTAAATACTGAAGATGTATGAAAGTATTTAGTAACTCATTTAGTATTTAGCATTTTTAACACGTGAAACCGGATTGTCTGTTTTGTATCGCCTTTAAATGCAGTATAAATTCCCTCTCCTCGATAAGCTTGTCTGAGTATTGTCTCGGAGTATCTGCATGGCGTCCTTGCTTACACGGGTACTTCAGTGCTGCACTCGTTCTGCTTCCTGAATATTATTGTTCTCTTCATCCTACAGCCCAGATGATACAGCCCAATTTGACAAGTCTGTGTTTACAGAGCACAACATGAAGCCACATCACTTAGAAATATTCAGAGAAAGCCAAAAAAACAGCCAAGTCTTCATTACCGGTTTGGAGAAAACAGCGGCAGAGATGTCCCCAGTCTCACAGCAACAGCCTCAACGCTCATCCAATTAACACAGGGAGAGGTCCCGTGGCAACGGGCTAATTGAGCCTATGGGGTATTTGCTTACAAGCATGTATTTCACTTCCTGGAACCATGATGAAGCACCGTGTGTGTCCTAACACTCAACACATCAACTCTGACTCCGAAATGATGATGTCAACCTCCGGAGGAGTGTCGTCTCTATGTCATGCTTAAAGACCTGAAATGAGCAGTAGAAAGAAAATGATCATGGTCACGGTTGTGGATTTGAGAAAAAAAAAAGCTTTCATGAAGCTGAAGAGGAAAGGAACGACAGGTATTTGTTTAACAGAGAAAAAAGAGAAAAGCTTAAAAAATGTCAAAGTTCAGTTTTTAAAGAGCAAAAAATTAAAAGGGCAAACAAAAGACTTCAGAGGAGAAAAATGGAAAGACAGCATTAAAAAGGAGCAGAATGTAAACAGAAGGAAAGGAGTACAATAACAAATTTCAGACAAAGGAAAAGGAGAAGAGTTTGGCACAAATAATAAATAATAATAAAAAAAATTACTTAGGTTTCAAGTTTAGAGGAGAAGAACACGAAGCAGCAATGTAAGGAAAATGAAAAGGGGAGAGAAGCAAAAGGTTTAGGTTAGAAAAAAGAAAGAGGAACACAATGATCATGTCAAACATAGACGAGGGTTGATAAGAGATGGAGGAAAGGGACACAAAGAGCGTGTTAAAAATAAAATAGAAGAACACAAAGACAACGCCGAAAGAAGAGAAGAACACAACGACCTTTTGAAAAAGAAGGAAAGAGCGCAATAGTCTACAGTTAGAAGAGGAAAGAAGAAAAGCTCAAATCCATGTTGAAGAGAAGAGAAAGAGAGGGAAAGAGACATATCACACTTTAAGGACAAGATGTTAAACAGAATAGAAGAGGAGGCAGAAAAGGGAAAAAGGACATGTAATTGCATACATATTTCAAATTTAGGTGGTGTCTCGTAAAAATAAAGCATTGTCTGAAGATGTGCCTTAGCTTTTTCTACAGTATGTCCAAAAAATAATCCCTATTAAAATGGATTTCTCTCGAACTAATGCTTCACATGCTCTGTCTCTTCCGGTAAAAAAATAAAAAGGAGGGTATTTTTTTCGGAGAAGGGAGTGAACACTTTGTTACGCAGTCTATTAAATGTGTTTATTGTATAGAATCAAGACCTTTGTATCAAATGATAGGATACTATACATCGTCTCAATACAGTTATACTCCAAATTGTGCAGCAAAAAAAAAAAAAAACAGGGAGAGAAAGAAGAACGGTGCTTTGGATCGTCTTCGGTAAAGCAAAAGCAATGACTGATTTTGGGAAATAATGCTTTGTTGCATGAATTCACTGAAATTAGGAAAAAAAGATAAGTGGCTTTCGAGTGAGTTATTGCTCTTTGCATGTAAGCTAGAGTTTTGCTGAAAAACTACTTACAGAAAGAAGAAAAAGAGGAAAGATTAGAACGATGGTGTTTAGTGGAGAAACAGAGAGGTAGTGAAAAAACTAATAAAAATGATGTTTGTAAAGGACAGAAGGACCACATCTGTGTCAGGAGAGATGGTATGCAATGGGAAATGAGGAGCGTAGAGATCATTGTAACAGGCTTCACTTCCAGGCTGGAGCAGCCGCGATGGAGCCCCTGCTGGAGCGGCACGTCTGTGTCATGACAGTTACCCGGTGATGTCAGCAGATGCCCCCAGGGAGCATGGCCCGATGCCTGTGAGGTCATGGCGAGGCAACAGATAAGCACCAGCAAGGCTGTCTCACAGATGGTATACACACACGCACAGAATGGGTGGGGGTGTCTGGTTGTTGGACGTTAGCGTTTGTCAGTGCCAGAGTGTCGGCCCGCTCTGCCGGCTCTGCTGGCACTCCGTTCGTTCTGTCACTCTGGTAAATAAATAACAACAACAAACAGCACAGATCGAGCTGTGCCTGTGGACCATATGGGGCTCTCCCTTATTCCCTTACTCCATCCCTCCCTTCCTCCCTCCCTCACTCCCTCCCTTCCTCACTTGCTCCCCATCTCCCTCTGTCCATCCAAGCCATATTTACATTGCTGACAAAGGACTGGCTTTTAAGTTGCATTCTCGCTACGGGATCAGATGCAGAATGGCAGACAAATGAAGTAGGCCTACACGGAAACATATTAGGAGCTGTGGTAGAAAGAGGGAGGATGACTCATGTTTCTGTAGAGTTTGACTGCGTCTCCGGTGGCCAGGAGGAGCTCTGCTTTATCGGGTGTGTTCTGGCAGTGTGTGAAGGCAGCAGAGAAAGAGAGTGAAAAAGGAGGGGAGCTTGTGTGGGGGTAGGGGTGCGATCGTTCTTGCATAAAGCCTTGACTGGGTCTAGACAGCCTCCTGGAACATTACTGCACTGAGCTTGCCCTGGCCCACACACACACACACACACACACACACACACACACACACACACACACACACACACACACACACACACACGCTCAAAGCTACAGATGGTCCTCTAATGCAACTAGCAGACACTGACTGCATGAGACAAGCATAAAGCCATACACACATACACATACACGCTCTGCAAACATTTACACACAAACACTTAACCACCAGAACAATAACAGACACACACACGACACACGATTCTAATGCAATAAATCATTGATGCAAAGCAAACCTCTAATAATAAGAGTCACTCTGAACGTCACATCATGTGAAGTTCTAAGCTTTTTTTTTTTTCATTGTATTCTACATACACTTCTTGATCACTTAAACACACAATCCTTTATCACATGGAAAAGATTGCAGTTGCATTTGGGACCATTTACAGTACATATATGAGACATGATTTCATCTTCTTCTTCTTTTTATTATTATTGCTGTTGTTGTTGTTGTTGTTGTTGTTGTTAACTTTATCTCATTTTCCCAGAGGTCAATAATGTATTTAGTCTCTGTTTTGTTGTGTCGAGGTTCAGTGTTGAATGTTTTTGTCAGTGCTAGTTAATATGAAGCTCATATGAAAGTAGACAATCAGGACTTTAGGAGTTTGTAGTTTTCATAAGTATTTCTGTCTTTAATCTAGCCTACTTGGGGCAATATATTCATAGAAAAGTTTCAAAAAAGAAACAAAAACATTTTTTCCACCGAATATCAAACCTGGGGGGCACGGTGGCTTAGTGGTTAGCATGTTTGCCTCACACCTCCAGGGTTGGGGGTTCGATTCCCGCCTCCTCCTTGTGTGTGTGGAGTTTGCATGTTCTCCCCGTGCCTTGGGGGTTTCCTCCGGGTACTCCGGTTTCCTCCCCCGGTCCAAAGACATGCATGGTAGGTTGATTGGCATCTCTGGAAAATTGTCCGTAGTGTGTGAGTGACTGAGAGTGTGTGTGTGCCCTGCGATGTGTTGGCACTCCATCCAGGGTGTATCCTGCCTCGGTGACCGATGACGCCTGAGATAGGCACAGGCTCCCCGTGACCCGAGAAGTTTGGATAAGTGGTAGAAAATGAGTGAGAGAATACCAAACCAATTTCTGCTCTCTCTTATGCCCCGAGTGCATCTAAAATCTCAAGGTTTTATCTTCAAGCACTAAAATGATGTGTATGGTTTCCATGATTTCCATTACAACAGTAAAATGAAATGCAGTGGATAAATGGATAAAAATAACAATGAACAAAACACGGGTTGATATTCATGGCTTCTGTACTGGTATCATCATTATGAGGAATATATAGAGGTATTATGGCATCTCCAGTATTTTTGTTTGCGCTGGTGCAGTGTGTATACAGTGAAACAGTAACTGAATATATGAACAGTAAACATCTACATGTTGACATAAAGCTACATTAGGAAGTGTGCATGTCATATGAAGCATAAACATGTCACTGTGTAGGTATCCAGATACATGCTATAGCTGATCTTTTCCAATCCATCAACACTGTATAATATCCATCCTTCAGGTCGGATTGGTGTCAGCTGGAGATGTTATTTGGGGTTGATAGTCGAAACAAACAATCCTGACATGTTTAACACTGCCGCTGTACCTGATACACACATACCAGCACTACACACGCAGTGGAAAATAAACAGTTCTAGTGCATTGTGTGTGTGTGTGTGTGTGTGTGTGTGTGTGTGTGTGTGTGTGTGTGTGTGTGTGTGTGTGTGTGTGTGTGTGTGTGTGTGTGTGTGTGTGTGTGTGTGTGTGTGTGTGTGTGTGTGTGAATGAGTGAGTATGTATAGTCATAAGCATGCTCTGGTGCTGAAAACAGCTCCCTCTGTGCCTCTCTCACAAACATACACACACTCTCACACACACACACACACACACACACACACACACACACACACACACACACACACACACACACACACACACACACACACACTCGCACTCTCACTTCTCACTCTCTCTCACTTCTGTTTGCTTCTAGTGGTGTCACAAAAATTTCAATAAAAAAAATATATTCATCTGATACTTTTATTTTAACTAAGAAGTTTTTTTTAAATCAGTTTGATATGAATCAGAACCACTAAAGGCACATGTCTGATGTTAGTGTCCCGCTGTCCTGTGCTAGACTCCAGGCCCCTGTAGGGTGTATGATAATGCCCTGTGTACGATAAGCTGTACAGAAAATAGATAGATATCATCAAGACAACTTAGGGCAACTTTAATGCAACTTAGTGTTAAGGGCCTTTCTCAGAGGCCCAGCAGAAGTGGATCTGGGATACAAACTCTGATTGGTAGTCCAACACCTCAACCACTGAGCAACCACATCCACAGTTTTTTATTTTTTATTTTATATATATTTTTTGGGAAAATTGATTAGGATTTATGCAACAAATGGTTATGCACACAGGCCAAGGAGTGAGGGAGCGGATGGGTGGAGTGTCCTTACTGAAATTACCTCAGGAGTCCTAGAACAGATGGAGAAGGTTTCCCTCTTTCACAGACTGTGTATACACACTCGTTATTTAAATGTTGCTATTTAAATCTGTTCTCTCTCTCTCTCTCTCTCTCTCTCTCTCTCTCTCTCTCTCTCTCTCTCTCTCTCTCATTCTCAATCTTTACATCCTTCTTTATTTCTCAGACCAGACGAGTGTGCACATGTGTGTGTGAGTGTGTGTGTGTGTGTGTGTGTGTGTGTGTGTGTGTGTGTGTGTGTGTGTGTGTGTGTGTGTGTGTGTGTGTGTGTGTGTGTGTGTGTGGGTGACTGTAAAAGAAAACAAAATGGACTTCTATGTCAGTGACAGCCTTTCTTTCCCCCTTAATCCTAGCCCCAAGCCTCGGCGTGCGCTCAGGCGTGCTATTACATGGCATTAGGAGAGCTGGAGCTCAGCACCTGGTGTTCCGCATTCGGCAGCAGCTGACTGTACAGTTCACTCACACTCACACACACATACACACACATACACCCCGCCAGGTGGTTCCACTTCAATCACATTAGCTAGTCACTCTAGGGTTAATAAAGACCCCAGCTCCCCCAACCGCCCCCCTTGGTCTGTCCGCTGTAGAGCCTTTTTAGCCGACGCTGGCCACTATGTCTTCTTTATGGCTGTAGAGACAATACGGTTTAAAACTCGTTAAAAGCCCCGATCCCTGAGTAATTAAACTACGAGTCCTCGCTGCTTGGAATCTGTGCCCCTGCTAATGTTTCAGCGTATACCGGAGGCCCGTTTGTGCCAAACCCAGACAGCCATAATAGGCTTTTCATAGAAGCAGAAAGCAGATGGACTAGAGAGCAGCGAGACGGCCGAGACTCACCACGAATCCTGCACAGGGCTCACACAATGCAAAGAGATGCACGAAAGCCGGCTCTCTGATGTCCCCTTTTTTTTGTTAGCTTTTGTTTGTCGTGCTCAAAAAGCGGAGTAAATAGCGCTCATTTCAATGACAATCGGTATAGATTTACCCATTTAAACGCCACCCGAATCTCCCTGCTAGTCATTAGCGGCCGGACAAATTACATGGCTACTGAAAACATATGTAGGCAGCTGTTTTGTTTGTTTAAAAGCAATGCCAACGTGCATTTTATTACTCGAAGAGACGCCTGTTGCTTTCAGGGACGACGGAGGTGCGCTGAAAGTGGCGAGGCCTTGTTCTAAATTACGACACAAAAAAAGGAAAGGGAAAGCTCCAGGTTTTTGAGGACACACAAAGAGAGAGAGATAATTAATTGAGCAAATGAAGCTCCAAAGCTTTGATTGATGCAGATGGAGGGGCAAATGAACAAAAATGCACCGCTAATTCTTACTGCCATGGCGCAGCTCGTTCATCTTCTGTATTCGGCATTCAGTAACAAAGCAGACAAAAAAAGAACGTATTAATGTTGTCTTTAAAATGAACACTATTTCACATAAATTAACAATGATTCATGGGCAAAAGCACTTCTGTTAGTCCCAGATTTACAAACATACTGTATTTCCTGTCATAGGACTGCTCAGAAATTACAGAGTTAATCATTTTCTTTCATGCATTCAAATAAAGGAATTGTCACAAAACAAAACTGAAATTAGAACGAAACACAACCATTTAAAATAAGTGACTCTACAACCGTGGTTCACAAACACAGAGCCTATTCAGCACAGCCAATGGGTTTAGGACTTTTATGTTATTTTTTTGTTTGTGGAAATCACAACCCAACAATATCACATTTATTATGGAATATTATTATCATATTAAACCTATTTAACTGGTCAGTGGTCAATTGTATTGGTGTAATAAAACATAGGTAACTTGAGTAATCAGGCCTGAAATATTGTCAGGTTAATAATGTGTCCTGTCAATGTAAACAAACAAACAAACAAACAAACAAATGAATAAATAACAATTAAAATAAATAAATAAAACAAAAGAAAAACTATTAAATTATATTTATTTATATGTATGTATGTATGTATGTATGTATGTATGTATGTATGTATGTATGTATGTATGTATTCATCTTAAAAATATTTTTATTTTTATTTTATTTTTTTGTGAATAATTTAGAGCTACAAAAGTTTGTGAACCCCTAATTCTTAAAATAAGATTTATGGACAATAGAAAAAAATTCTATTGCATGTCAAAGATACCAGCACACAAATTCAATTCATTTTTCACTCTCACTCATTTTCTACCGCTTTATCCGAACTTCTCGGGTCACGGGGAGCCTGTGCCTATCTCAGGCGTCATTGGGCATCAAGGCAGGATACACCCTGGACGGAGTGCCAACCCATCACAGGGCACACACACACTCTCATTCACTCACTGGGGAATCGAACCCCGACCCTGGAGGTGTGAGGCGAACGTGCCCCCCTAATTCATTTTTCAATTCAAGTTTATTTGTATAGCGCTTTTTACAATGGGCTTTGTCTCAAAGCAGCCTTACAGAACATAAACATAGAACAGAAGGTAAACATAAAGAGAAATATAGAGAATTAAAATAGTAAAAAATTAAGAAATACAGTATATAGTTCAGTGTGTATGTATGTATGTATGTATGTATGTATGTATGTATGTATGTATGTATGTATGTATGTATGTATGTGTATTTATCCCCAATGAGCAAGTCTGAGGTGACTCAGGCAGCAGTGGCAAGGAAAAACTCCCTTAAATTTGTAAGGAAGAAACCTTGAGAGGAACCGGACTCAAGGGGGAACCCATCCTCATATGGGTGACACTAGAGGGTGTGATTACAAATATACAGTCAAACAAATGTTGAATTGGTGTAAAGGTAACATGGAGTTCAGATCTCCTCTTGGTATCATAGACTCCAACTGGAGCTGGTAGATCTGTAGATGTCTCAGGATTCTCAGAGTCAGCCTCATCTCAGTGGAGGTCCAAAATCTTCATCTCACGGAAGATGATCGAAGCTGGTACAATGTCTGGATGCCTCGGGATGGGTGTGAAAGAGAAAAGTGTGCAAATAAAAATGACTTAATTGAAAACAAAAAACAATTCAGATAGTAATGTTCCATCCCTACTGTATACCCAGTGACTGTATTGTGCCACATCGTGGTCCTGAAGACGCAAAATCTCCTTCCACTGTATCCAAATTATACAAAGGAAAGATGAAAATAACACTTAACCCAATTCTTCTATCAATTGACAAAGCTGGGTTGATGATCACAAAAAAATAACAACCAATACAAAAGTCAGAATATGTTCAACATTCATTTATGAATAGATTTAAATCAAATTCATTTCATTTTTCTACTTTAGTCTTCTGAAAGCAGGATGTATTTGCGGTGGTGTTATTCAGTGCTTTGTTACTATTCCATGAGCTGTTTGTTTTGTGTTTAATCTCTTAACACATATCAGCACGCTTTCTGCTTACCTCCTCACACACACACAGACACACACACACACAGACGCACACACACAGACACACACTCACGAAGACGCCCCATTTAACACATCAAAGCCCAAAGGCTGTAGACGGAGGGGCAGAGATGCAGCCAGTGTCCCACTTTAATCTTCTTTAGCCAGCCGTGTGTGGAGACACACGCAAGAACAAATTCCATTCAGGGCAGAGATCCTAACGCCAAAGGGGCGGGGAGGTCCTTTACACACTCCAACCCAGCACACACACAAAGCCCTGCCATTTCAAAAAGCCTTTGTACTGCGTTAAGAGGCGTAATGCACATCCTATTATTATCAATTATTAAATATTAATCATGTCTGGTCTAAAATAAACACGTCGCTCCAAGTCTTAGAGGATATGAAAGAGATAAAGAATGATAAAGAAGAGCTCTTTCCTCCATCATAGTGCACACAGTGATAGTAAATTGGGGTCACAGGCCTCACACTTTCACTACAACACACCGCATGTAGAAGAAGGAGAATGGCTTGAATGCCACAGATAGCAGCTGAACATCGATACAAAGGCATTAGCAGGATCTAACTGCTGCCATGTTGCTGCCTGGATAATGATGGATGAATTGTTTTAGTTTATTATTTAGATTAATTATTCTTCTGGTCAGAGCTTCAGCGATCTATTGAAGAATTCTGCTGTTAGTGTTGGGTCTCTGTGATGAACTCTTGGTTCCTCAGGACCTCCTGGTTGCTTAATTCCACTCGACTACAATCTGTTGTAAAAAGGACATTATTAACATCGACATTATTTCATGTCCAGTGTCACCCAAATGAGGCTCTCTTCTGAGTCTGGTTCCTCTCAAAGTTTCTTCCTCTTATCATCTCAGGGAGATTTTACTTGCGTCCCTCACCTCAGGCTTGATCAGTTGTGAAAATTGTTAGAGATAAATAGTAACTTCATTGTAAATTTTAATCTCTAAATGTCTTACTATTTTTATGTAAAGCTGCTTTGAGATCATGTGAATTGTTAAAATTCTAGACGAATGATGTGAATTGGATCGAATATTTTGTTCAATTTATTTTACATTTACATTGTATTTACCTTTACAAAAAAAAGTTACAATCCCTATTTACACTGTACAAATTTACACTGATGTGTACTGAATTACATATTGTGGACGTCAAAGAGTTTCTCGTATCTAAATTTTAAAATCTAATATCTCGTGTCTAACTGTGGGGGATACTACTACTGATCAGAAGATCGTGAGTTCAAATCCCATGGCCACCAAGCTGCCCTGAGCAAGGCCCTTAATCTTCAGTTGCTCAACTGTATAAATGAGATAAATGTAAGTTGCTCTGGATAAATCCATCTGCCAAAATGACGTAAACATAATGTAAATTCGGGCTCCAGCGGCCACCAGCTAGCCCAAGAAAATCAGGAATGGAATTGATTAAAATGCATAAACAAGTAACTGAAATATGGATAAATGGTGAAAACTTTGTGGTATCATGGAAGACAGCAAAAAAGCCAATATACTGTGGTGTTGGATTAAGATTTACTTTAAAAAACAATGAAGGTATCGATTAAAACTATTAAATTCCTGATCACTGATTTGATTGTATTTTGGAGACATTCATTGATTCCTGATGATAAATGATACACACTCCTACTACTCCCACTCCACAAAGGTTAACTGACAGATGTACAGTATTCTGCAAGCCAGAAAAAGCTCTTCGTAGCTTAACATTTTAGATGAAAAACATTTTAAAAAGAACTCGTTATGTAGAAAATTTAAATGTCATGGCAATAAACGCATTGTGACAAACTGCTCTGAACACAAGACCCATTCTCTTCTCTCTCGTTGACCTCTGACAATACTTTTTCTCTGGATAATCTTATACTCTCAGGGGTCAGAGCTTGACTGGAACAATTTAACACCACAGATGATCTGGTGGAAACCAGGCCTCCAGAGTCTTGCTCCAGGTTCATCAGAGGCTTTGCTGTATTTTCCAACGTTGAATCTTTGTGTGACTGGATGACTGATGTATGCCTGATAGCCAGAAGGAGATGGAGAAGAAGAAGCGATTTGAAATGAGAAATCTGTTCAGATTAGAAACTACGATCTACATAAACGCGAACGGTTTGATCACCACAACACAAAAGAGGCATCTCTGCTCACCTGTTAATCCTCAAATCTCTCCCACATGCACTATTGCGTAGCTTTCATGCCCCCATTGTGCAAATTTTAGTGTGCTAACACACCTGATTCTACTAATCAGTTAATAAAGAGCCACCATTAACATCCCTTAATGAGCCCTTGCTAACAAACGTGAGTGTGTAAAAGCAGGGAAAACATTGAAAATGTACAGCACATGAGGTAGAACTGTATTTCACTTTTATTTTAATATGTAAAATATGTCGGCTGTGCATTTTCAATAGCACTGAAACTTTATCAAAAGAAAAAGAAAACAGATACACCCTTTTTTTTTCTTTACTAATTGTGAAGTGGATCCATGTCCCCTACATGTGTCCAGGCTTAGCTCTGGGTTTAGGAGACTAGATTAGCGACGCCCTGACTGAACCCCACAACATCAGCTGTCCATTTTTCCTAATAGCAGTGCAGTTAGTATGAAGTCAGACAGAGGGGTGAAACAAACACACACACACACACACACACACACACACACACACACACACACACACACACACACACACACACACACAGTATTTGTACAGTGTCTGGACTTGGCCATCAGGAGCAGCTGGTCAGTTAGCATCAGCGTCAGGGTGCTTCAGTGCTAACAGGATTAGCTTAAGCCATTCAAAGCGCGAAAGCAAACCTGAAGGGGCAAACAGACACACGCTCATCTTGTCTTTCTACTTATACAGTAAACGTTAACTCATACAAAAACACAGATGATGCTGGAGCGGATTTTTTTTTTCACTCCTCCTTCTGGAGGGTTGTTTACTATGGAGATTCAGTTTACACTCATCTGACTGCATTCTGTCTCAAGGGGCATTTGATTTGTTTATTGTAATGTGTTTTATCTCAGGAGATGCTTTCACACCCATTACTGTGATTAGAATAACAAGGTCAAGTACACTGCTTTATCAGTTAAACACAACTCACTTACACGGCAAAACAGGAAATAAAAACAAACTGGATTTCCAGCAGAGCTTTTAACAATCGCGGGTCAGATAGACTGCATGATTTGTTACAAAACAAACAAATATGAATTGTTATTTTAAAAAAATTGAAAAATTTTTTTTACTCATGTTATAAGTTTGTATAAATTTTTAATTATTGTTAAATCATAGTTTTGTGTAGTAATGCTGTAATGATCACCAAATGCTTACCAAGATCTAAGGCTGGACAATTTATCTTTAACTTTTTTTTTCTTCAAAATTGTTCCATTACTCATCACAATTATGTCACAACAGTTTTGGTGCACTGTAACATTTCAAGGTGGGGCACGGTGGCTTAGTGGTTAGCACGTTTGCCTCACACCTTCAGGGTTGGGGGTTCGATTCCCGCCTCCGCCTTGTGTGTGTGGAGTTTGCATGTTCTCCCCTTGCCACGGGAGCTTCCTCTGCGTACTCCGGTTTCCTCCCCCGGTCCAAAGACATGCATGGTAGGTTGATCATACCATGCATGTCTCTGGAAAAATTGTCCGTAGTGAGTGATTGTGTGAGTGAATGAGAGTGTGTGTGTGCCCTGTGGTGGATGTAACATTCAGCACAACACACATTCAGCCAAAGCCCTCTCGATTCACATGCTTTGACCATGAGTACAGCTATCATCAAAAGTAATTACATGTCTCTTTACTGGTAGGAGAAAATAAGAATCCTGTGCTTGTAATTTCACCGCTTGAGCTAGCTTTCTGCAAAAAAAAGCACAAGAATCTCTGCAGGTTGTTTTGCAATTTTTTCTGCAGCGAAATCGCATTTTTGGCCACAACACACGAAAAAACATCAAAATCCTAGAGGGACTTATTAATAAAAGCATACTTTCCATTTGCATAGTCTGTCTATTGACTACCGAGAGCAGAATGAATGCTCTTCAGCTGCACTACTTCTGCCTTTATACAATACTCTCATACATCCATGAGTTTTTAATGTACTTCTGTAATGTAATGCACTGTGCTGCAGCTGGAGGGTTGATGCTTCACAGCTCTGGGGTCTTGGGTTTGATCTCGAGCTCAGCGTACTGGATGTGTGCAGTTCTCATGTTCTCACTGCGAGCATGTGGATTTCCTCCAGGTTCTCCGGTTTCCTCTTAAAATCATGCCACTAGGTCAACTGCATGGTTACACTTCATTTTCTCCTGGGTGTAAATGAGTGTATAAATGTTTGTGTGTTTTCAGGGAGAGACTCTGGATTCATTCCCACCTTCTTAGGGTCGTATGAGCACAGAGATTGCGCTGAAAAATGTCAATTTTTTTCATTTGCTAAAATTTTCTTAATATTGCCTGAGAATTGCTGTCATTTCAACAGTTACAAAACAAATCATTCACTCGAGGTTTGCAATTCATCATTCATCCACAGAAAACGAAACACAATAATATGTTTATGGTGAGATAATAAACAATAACGGGAAATATGACCCCAATCACTGTACCATCCCTAAATGCCGAAATAATTCATGCTAACGTCTGTGCATGAGGTTTCACTCATTTCCCACCTATGTGCTCGTAAGAAAGAAATGGTTTTGTGCTTTTCACTGAGGTAAGGCTGGGCATTTTAGTATGCTACTAGGTGACTAATATTTAAAAGAATTTTACTCCTGAATATCCAATTATCCAGTTAAGTCATTTTTTAAGACACAGAGCTATATATAGATTTGAATCAGCCATGTTAACTAGCAAAAACATTCATTCATTCATTCATTCATTTTCTACCGCTTATCCAAACTACCTCGGGTCACGGGGAGCTGGTGCCTATCTCAGGCGTCATCAGGCATCAAGGCAGGGACTTTTTTAATTCATACACATTATTCTAATAGCTTAGAATATAGAAAGAGGACTTCTATGATGACAGCTAACAATTAAATGGAAACCCCTTATACTGATTTATTTCATTCCTGAGTATGGATTTAATTTAGACTTTTTTCCTTAAATAATGATATACTGTATGTCATTTGACTAAATTAAACAATCCAGACTGTACTGCTTATTCTACACATGTACTCAAGGTACAAGCTCTCACACATTTAAAGATGCCCAATCAGCCTACAATGCATGAAAACCATGTAAACCACTAACCCCAGAGGTTAAAAAAGCAAGCAAAACCTAAGTCCTTCATTAATGTTTAATGAATAAGTTCTTGATCAATCTCCACTATTAGAAGAATCCACTATTAGACCCCTATATGTTCACTATTAAATTCAGATATGCTGTAGTACATCGATTTGTTCACGTAGACACTGATAGTTCATGTTAGGTAAGGAAGTCAGGTAAACAAACTCAATCCTAGTCCATCTAAAGCCATCCTAAGCCTGTTAATAAAGGACCCTGCTAACAGCAGCAGCAGGAGGGCATCTCAAGTCCTCAAAGAAGCAGAACAACAGGATATCTGTCTTCTGCCTCTGTTTGGCAACCCAGATGATCGCAAGATAATTATTAGGAAGAAATGGATGGAAGAAATCTGTTCACAGCATGAGACCACTACTTTAATTGGATAGCTCTGAGAGGATAGTGGACCATTTAGACTCAGGCCGGATTCCTGATGTGGTTGTATTTCTGAATCTGAAAGGGCATAGCGAGTGTGTTGAGTGCCTCAAGGGTGTATTAGTGGACCTTTTCTCTTTATCGGTGTATCACATTCCACACACACAAAGCACTGCGTAGCACCTCCTGTGGATTTAGATTGACATGACCACAAGCTCTCCACATCCTTTCAGTGAGGAGACTTAGCGAAATGCCACTGAAAGCCAGGATGATGGGTGAAACGCATTTTCACTGTAATGACATACACAGCGGGTGGAATGTAGAACCCACTCCGACCAGCAGCTCCATCACAGGTAATCTTGCTGGCCCAGAAACGAGCATGTACTGAGATCCACAGTGTGTGAGGCTTTGATGGTGAAAGCCTGACTGGAAGAGTGCTCATGGCACTCATAGAGATGTTTCATGTATGAAAAAGCCTCAAGTGACCACATTACTTATCTTTGGGCATCTCTGATAGCGTTGTATAATGTACTCTAAAAGCCCAGAGACCAGGATATTGTGGCCGCTGCTGATTGTTGGATATTGATTTAGTATGGGGACAGCCACAGTTGAGTGTGTGTGTATTTTTATATATATATATATATATATATATATATATATATATATATATATATATATATATATATATATATATATATATATATATATATCGATTCATAGTACCACAGCAAAAGGTCCTTAAAGTTGTCAGAGCAATGGCAGCCATTAATCTCTTTAAACGATGAATAGATTGATCCAGAGGTTGTTCCAGAGATTAGTCCTGCAATTTTCAACCAAAATGACAAAATGCAATGTAAAAAGGCTTAATCTAAGTGCCAACAAAGTCAGGGATCGCAATAACTTTTAAATAAATCCAACAGATTCCTTCATTACAATTGTTTCAACTATCCTGTTATGTATTATCCATCACCATCAGAATCAGGTTATGCAGAAGGAATTGAGATAAGATGCAGTTTTAAATGTTTCAAATATAAATTTCACCAGTGTATGTGGAATTTCTGATACTGTACACATACACACACAGCTCCAGACTACCCCCTTTCTAATTTTTGGATAAAAGTGTCTGCCAGCTGATATGAAGACGCAAATTGTACTTTTTCACCAGAGGTTTTATATAAAGTGCTTATGAAACATCACAAGCAATTTAAGTACAAATTAATTCATTAATTACAAATAAAATAGTGGTTAAACAAAGGGATTTAGTAATTAAGCCTAGTTATTCAATGTTATTGTATGTTTCCTGCTTTTCATTAGAGTAGAAAAAGAGCATCTGAATTGTGCGTGTGTGTGTGTGTGTGTGTGTCTGTGTGTGTGTGTGTGTGTGTGTGTGAGAGAGAGAGAGAGAGAGAGAGAGAGAGAGAGAGAGAGAGAGAGAGAGAGAGAGAGAGAGAGAGAGAGAGAGAGACTTTGTCTCATTCTGATTAAAATCTAGTGAGGTAAGAGTGTACACTCCACTGAACTGAGCATTAGTAGGAGCAATTCTATTTCACATAGCAGTGATTTTCATTTCTTTCATTTCCGAGCCAGACAAAGACAACTAGAGAGCAAAGGAGAAAGAGATTCCTTCG
This sequence comes from Tachysurus fulvidraco, assembly GCF_022655615.1. Classification (NCBI taxonomy): domain Eukaryota; kingdom Metazoa; phylum Chordata; class Actinopteri; order Siluriformes; family Bagridae; genus Tachysurus; species Tachysurus fulvidraco. The sequence continues at coordinate 13,613,747 of NC_062533.1, forward strand.
GGAGCTCACATCACTGGCATTGACAAGTTTCGCAGCAGAGAAGGAGGGAAAGCCAAGACAAGAGAGAGAGAGAGAGAGAGAGAGAGAGAGAGAGAGAGAGTGAGAGAGAGAGAGAGAGAGAGAGAGGACAAAGGAAAAATGCTCGCATCAGGGAATTCCTTTGATTGAAGCTGACACACACATTTGCACGTACACAACTCACACGTGGCTTCTCATCCGGCACCTGACGTTGGCAGCTGCCTTCTGCAGCGACATGTTCGCACTTGCCATTCCATCCTGTGTCGTGGCTATAGCCATGCTGCTTCTGACAGGGGAGCTCATCACACCACACACACACACCAGACACACACATTCATGCCTGCTCTGCTCTGCTGGAGGTGGCAGTTTCAGTTGGGACATTGAGGTGAAAGGAAAGCTGGTATGAAAGGAGAACTCTGAATGATTCCAGTTAATACAGGATGAACAGTCTTATTACTAACGGCTAATTCGGCACTACGTTAATTCTTATGCTAATATGCTTAATTGTTCACTATGCTAATTCTTCCATGTGCTAATTCTTTAATAAGATATCTCCTCACTATGCTAATTCCTGGCTAATTTTTCACCTGGCTAATTCTTCACTTTACATGGAGATTTTTTAACACAGAGAACACTGTGCTAATATGTCAATAAGGTATTAATTGCCAAACTAATTTCTTACTATGCTAATCCCTTGCTATTCTATCTGGTCAACTTACTAGTTAAAGTCCCACTACAGGCCATATTCAGAGTTGAGTTATGCATGCATAATGAAACTGTTGATTTTGTATCTCATCTATGGTCCTCGATTAGCTGTTGCTGCACAATGTTGGTTCAACATATTTCCCTGATTGTGATTGTGATCACAGGACTATTTATGCAGCAATATAGTGTACTGGACAATTAAATATTTACCTGACAATAACTCTAATATGTGATTTTTGAACATCCCATTCCAGATTTAGTCTGCATTTACTATACACTGATATTAATCACATGCTAGTCAGTTGCTAGGGTTTGAATTCAGTGGTTTAGACAATTCTGAAAGAAATATCTCAGATGTTTTATTCAAGAACTCAGAGGCATGAGCTAATCTAAGATCTAAATGGAAAGACAAGAAAATGGCTCTGAATATGTGGAATTGTCCATGCATTAATATTAACATAATCTTTTGGACTAAAGTTATGAAAACTTTTTTTTTTTAAAGTACATTTTAACTCTTTCTGTTCAGAGATGTGACCATCCATCTGATTTCTGAGTGCATGATGAATATACAGTATTGAATTTCAGTCATACATGCATTTTCAGTAACCATACTATCCTGGTCAGCATCCGAGGAACAGTGGGAATAAAATTTAAATGCATCCTAGGGAATACAGCAATGAACTAAAATAATTAGATGGATTTCAAATGTTTCTGTACTTGCACATAAGTATATAGTGTACTAGAGGCAGCTGTATAGGATACAATTCAATTCAATTCAATTCAGGTTTATTTGTATAGCGCTTTGTACAATAGACATTGTCTCAAAGCAGCTTTACAGAACATAAACATAGAGCAGAAGGTAGACATAATTAATGATGAAGGAAATAACGAATAATAAAAGAAATAAGAATTAACAGAATAAAAATTCTAGGTTATTATTAGATGTATATAGTTCACAATGTGTATGTATTTATTCCCCTATGAGCAAGTCTGAGGTGACTCGGGCAGCAGTGGCAAGGAAAAACTCCCTTAAATTGGTAAAGGAAGAGACCTTGAGAGGAACCGGACTCAAGGGGGAACCCATCCTCATATGGGTGACACTGGGGGTGTGATTGTAATATATAGTCATTTAAATGTTGTATTGGTGTAAGGATCATGGACTTCTGATCTCCTGAGTATCACAGAGTCTAACTGGAGATGTCTCAGGATTCTTAGAGTCGGCCTCGGCTCAGTGGACGTCCAAAGGCTTCGTCCCACAGAGGACGTTGGGAGCTGGTACAATGTCTGGATGCCTCGGGATGGGTACAAAGAGAGAAGCAGTGGAAAGGGGTTAACATATCTGCTGTTCATAAAAATGTGCCGGTCTGATGTGCTAGTGCATGATACTATAGGATGTATTATGTGTACGCCTGACTAAAGAGATGAGTTTTTAATCTAAGTTTAAACTGGGAAAGTGTGTCTGAGCCCCGAACACTATCAGGAAGACTATTCCAAAGTTTGGGAGCTAAATAAGAAAATGCTCTACCACCTTTAGTAGACTTAGATATTATGGGAACTACCAAAAGTCCTGACTTTTGTGATCTCAGGGAGCATGAAGGATTGTAACGTGTTAGAAGACTAGTTAGATACATGGGAGCTAAACCATTAAGAGCCTTGTACGTAAGTAGCAGCAGTTTGTAGTCAATTCTAAACTTAACAGGTAGCCAGTGTAGAGATGATAAAATTGGGGATATATGGTCATACTTTCTTGTCCTAGTGAGAACTCTGGCAGCTGCATTTTGGACTAACTGTAACCTATTTATTAAAGATGCAGGACAACCACCTAGTAATGCATTACAATAGTCCAGTCTAGAGGTCATGAATGCATGGACTAGCGTCTCAGCATCAGATTCACCTTTCATTTTCAGTTTTCAGAATAAGGTTGTATGTTGTGACTGTGGCTGCTGTGACCTCATGAACAATTTGAGAGTGGAACACAAACACATCACACTCACATGAGTGTTAGACATTCCCTAAAAAAATGCAATTTCAAGAAGTGCTTTGTCTCAAAAAAATATAATCATGGTAGTTCACTAGGGCAGGGACTAAGAATACCATTAAGCTAAAACGAAAGATTAGTGCAGCATGGTAGGAAAAGATTAGTGCAGCATCCTTTTTTTTAAATAGGAGTTTTAATTTTTAGTGTTTGGTGAAGAGATAGGTCTAGGTCTATTCAGACATCCAGGGAAGGTTTACTCCATAATATTGATGCATACCTAGCTTGTACTTTTCAGGATTGTGGGTCCAACTGAGCTGTGATAGAAGCAATGCAAGGTGTGATAAATAACTTATGTTGGCGCTTGTGTGTTTGTGGCTTGATAGGCAAGCCTTAGTGTTAAAAATCTAATGTAGACAGCTGCAGGAAGTCAGTGATGGGAGCATAGCAATGGAGTGGTGTAGGAGAACTTGAAACAACCCAAGAAACAACTTGAGAACAAATCATGCAGCTGCACTCTGAATCAAGTGTAAGGGTTGGATGGTGTGCAGGAGCAGATATGCCAGGAGCAGATGCCACATGACTGAACAAGCACCTGAGTGATCTGTTTAGATTAAAATGGCTGGACCATTTTAAAGGAGAAACCTGTATGACTGAGTAACATTTGATTGTCCAAAACTACCCAAGGAAGACAGTGGCAGACTTTTCAATGCCAGAATGTGTGATTTGAAAGTTGCCTAGGGAGATCACAAGATCTTAACATGGGGATATATCTCCAAGCAAATACAGTTGGCCAGTCATGCTGGGATGTAATTTTAGTTGGTGAGCTGCTATCCAAGAAAAGATAGGTCTAAACGACATGGTGCAATCTGAGCAGAAATATGAATGTGTAAGGGAGCAGAAGAGAGGATAGGTAGAGTGTCATCAGCATAACAGCAATATCAGAACCCATGCAAGGATATGATCTCACTGAGAGAGTGGGTATAGAGCACTGAGTCGAGAGAAAAACACCAGTAGAGAGTCTTCATGAACCAAATCCTCCAAGACTTATGAGGATTGACTGGACAGACTTGTGATTGACTGATGAGGGTCACTGTAGGTCAAAACAAAAGGGGATTATTGATAGTTTTGCTGATCTAGTGGCATAAAGGTTTGAAAACCTTTATGCCACTAGATCAGCAAAACTATGAATAATGCCACCTTCAAGCCCTATTGGTTTGGATCTTGAAGGTTATTCTGTATAAGGTAGAGAACTGATTGTTTACAGCATGCTCAAGAAAGAAAAGTAAGATAGAAGTTTATATAGAGTGGGTTTCTTCAAGATGTCAGTGATTGTTGCTCTCTTGTAGGCAGGTGGTACATAACCAGATGTTTATAGTAGTTATAGTTATAGTTTAATTCATAGTAGACACATTGAAGGGAAGAAGAATATGTGAGATTGAACATTTTGGAAGGGATGTGCACCAGCAGGCAGATGATGGGATTGCTGGACAAGATAATCTGCAATAGAACAGGAGAAAATATCAAGGAATATTGAGCAGGTAGTGGGTTAAACAAAAATTAAGAGATTAATAATGTGGATCACTGATCAGATGCAGATGCTTCTAGCTTTCTCTTGAGGATGGACATCTTTGCAGCTGTCACATCAGATAAATGTTGACAGAATAGCTCTTATCACTCCTTGTACTGCACCTCGCTACCTCAGATCTACCAGCACCGCTCATCTGGTCCCAGACTCTCTCAGGGTAAGAGGTAGGTATACAGCCAGACTCTTCTGTTCTGACACCTAGGTAGTGGAATGAACTTCCCCCAGATGTCTAAACAGCTGAGTCATTGTTCTTCAAACAATGGGTGGTGACCTACCTCTTCCTGAAATACTTGAACTAGCACTTTTCCCTGTTTGTTGTATGAGTATATATATATATATATATATATATATATATATATATATATATATATATATATATATATATATATATGCATATATAATATATGCATATATATATGGGTTATATGCATTTGTAGTGTGAATATACAAAAATTGTTTGGTAAGAGATGCAGCTGGAAATGGTGGAGTTGTCTCAATCCCCTTAATTTAATCACATTCAAATAGAGAAATTCTTTACTTTGTAGCTTGTTAGAAATCTGGGGAAAGAGCCATGATGCAGCAAATTGTAACATAGAGTCATGATTCAGAGCCCTGGAGGCTTGCTCAGCAGTGGCAGCTTAGTTCCAGGGCTTGAACCCCTGACCTTAAGATCATTAACCCAAAGCTTCAGTCACTGAGCCACCCCTGGCCCCAACATATATAAATAGGCTGATCTGTATGTTTGCAGCAAGCTTTCCCTTCCTCACACAACTCTTTAATGCCTTCACACACTGTAATGTCATCTCCACGACAATCATGATTTAGATCCACCCCTAAAGTGCATTTTTCAAATTTGCAGTCAGGGTGGGAGCTAATGGATAGACAGAGGCTTTTTGGTGTTGGTCTCTTGGCTGCTCCCTGTTTGGGGTCGCCACAGGGGATCAGGTGGTATCTGCATATTAGATTTGGCTACTTTTTAAAATATTAGTTCATTGCTGTGCTCATTTTTCACTCTGCTAATTCATCAAGGTGCTAATTCCTCTTTACTAGGCTAATTTCTCCCTCGCTCAAAACCACTGTGTTAATTCTTCAGAAGACAACTCATTACTGTGTTAATCCCTTACTGAGGCATCAATGCAATTTGTCAATTTATTGCATGTTAAACGAAAAGACAAATCTTCTTTGCGGATAAAAACTGAAGTCGTTTTTTTTTTGTACATGGTAATAAAATATACAGATTTTCCCTCCTCTGGCAGCTCATATTTAAAGAGTGAGTGTGTAGAACTGGTAGCTGAGATACTGGTGGCAGACATCCATTAGCAAACTGCAGCCAGCTCCATGGGGCCTATGACAGGTTTGTGTGTGTGTGTGTGTGTGTGTGTGTGTGTGTGTGTGTGTGTGTGTGTGTGTGTGTGTGTGTGTGTGTGTGTGTGTGTGTGTGTGTGTAAGGCCAGTCCATGGGGGTCTGCTTGGATTTGCTGGTCCTGCGGTGATCTTCTTCACCCCGTGCAGACTGTCTCGGATGCAAGCTGCCATCTTTCACCCACCCACTACTCCCCCTCCATATATACACACAGACACACACAAACACACTCTCTTGCCGATCGGGTACCCATTTGGCGCCATTGTCTAGGGCGTCCACACACATCTGTCATGCATGAGCAACATTGGCACTGACAGACAACCTATTGTCCTTTCAGCCGAGGGGAGGGACGCAGCCACAGTTTGGGGTAATTGCTGGTCCTAATTAGTCCGTCACACACACCATCTTTCTCTCTCTTCTCTCTCTCTCTCTCTCTCTCTCTCTCTCTCTCTCCCCCTCTCATACACACACACACACATTTTTTTAATTAAACGCCATCTCATCTCCATTGGGCAATCCATATAGGGACGTAGAAGCGAGCCAGGAAGCAGAACTGGAGAACGTCCATCTTAGAGAAAGACAGCATGGCCATGTTTTTGACACCACAGCCATGTTGTGAGGCATCACATGTTTCCATGGATTCTGTAACCTGATAGGTTGGCTCATGGAGGGAATAGCCAGAATACCCAGAAGCCCCTTCTCCACCTGGCTCGGTTCAAGTCCCACAGGACACGGCCCTGTTATCACGCACTCCCACTGCACAGATTACACTGCTTTAATGAGAGCTGAGAGGCCACAATCATTATCACAGCACATACCACAGACAGTATGAGTCAAAATCACACAAACATCTGACTAAGCTGACAATGTTATTTTTATCTGAAAAGGTTGGAAAAACTGCTAAATGGATGTCATTGGCTGTCCTATACTGTCTCAAGCACACACCAATAATGCTAAAGGCTTTTGGGGCTCCACAATTATTGGGGCTCCACAAACTACTTGTTCAGCTGAGTAGTATTAATAGTAAACCACAATACAACTATTGTTACAACTTATACAGTGGTTTGTTGGGTCAGTGGACCATTCAGTGCTAAGCAGTAAACAGAACATTATTAGCTAACATTTCATCAGGTGTTACTAAATTCAGAACTATGAGGATTGCATCATAACTGGAACTAGCCAACTGGGAGATGGGGTTCTCTAGTGATATGAACATGGTTTTATTCTCTAAAGAAAAGACTGAAGGGTTTTGTGGTGTTATGTACTACGGATTCAAGTATACTCTGTGTATTTCTTCCTGATCTTTTTTTTAAATGAATGAGAAGGTGAATCAGATTCTGAATGGAGCTGCATTTTGAGTTTTGGTGTCTGTTGTTCGTTAGTTTTGTAGTAGTGCTGCAAAGCTAATGTAGAAAACAAGTGGAGGAATTCTGTCTCAAGCAAAATAGTTTCTGTAAATTGTTTTCCGGTCTTTACATCACACAACGATGTTGTAATCTACAAACATGACCTTAATGCTACAAATAATAATTGTCAAATATCATTTGTCAGAATTTTTTTTAATCCAATATTGCTCTTGCGTGACAGACATTGACAGGTTAGTGTCACTATTCTGCTAAGAAATTAATCAGTGTCATGCAAAACGTCTCATTTATAAGCATCTAGATTTACCAAGTATTTTGGAAGGTTGAAACTACTTCAATTCCTTCACCCAATGTCTTAAAAAGGAGCATATAAGCATCATTAGCTTTGTAAAAAAAAAAACACAGCAAAAAGGTAAATCTGTTTGCTAGAGAAATTCTTGAATTTGTTTGAAGAAGCAGATGCTGGTGAAATAGCTTTAGTGTCAGCATGCAGGTCAGATTCAGCAGTTTCCACCTGTGTGTGTGTGTGTGTGTGTGTGTGTGTGTGTGTGTGTGTGTGTGTGTGTGTGTGTGTGTGTGTGTGTGTGTGTGTGTGTGTGTGTGTGCGTGTGCGTGTGCGTGTGTGCGTGTGTGTGTTGGCTTGCGGACATCAGAGCCAGAGTGTGAGTGTGCTCTCTCAATCAGGAGAAGTCAAGATTAAAGGTGAATCAGAGCACTAAAAGCAGGAGCATGCCAGCGGTGAAAATACACTCAGACCCCAGATGGGAAACCTTTCCACTTTAATCTAGTTAGGGAGGAATAAGTCAGTTTAATTAGACTGTAAATGTTTCTGTAGATATGATATAGTATCCACAAGGTCTCCACAAGTTCTCGGTTAGCTACAACAAATGGATTTAAGCTTAAACTCTGTAAGGTTTATACTTCCAGCAGAGAGTAGTCAACCCTTGTCTATTGGATTGACTCTGATGGAAAAACCCATTCAGACAGGCAGTGAGAGAGAGAGAGAGAGAGAGAGAGAGAGAGAGAGAGAGAGAGAGAGAGAGAGAGAGAGAGAGAGAGAGAGAGAGAGAGAGAGAGAATAATAACATGACAATATGCTAATTTAAGCACTTGGTGCAGAAGTAGGCTTTTAGTCTTGGTTTGTAGACAGCCAGTGATGCAGGTGTATAGACAGACTATGAAAGTTTTCACCACCTGGGTGCTAGAGCAGGAAAAAACCTTTTTGCATGTACCCTGAGAGAGATGTTTGTTTTCAGAGCATGGTACAGGGTACAGGGCTATAGTCTGTTTTTGATCTGTGTTTTAAATCTGATGTGGGAAGCTACAGGACGCCAGTGGAGGAGGCATATCAATGAACTGGTGTGAGAACAAGTGCAGTGGCATACTGGATTAGTTGCCAAGGTCAGATCTCACATGGGGCAGACCTGCCAGGAGTGAATTCCAGCAGTGAGTGACCCTTAACCATTTTGAAACAGATTATATAATATTCTGTTCGATTTCCATGCCTGTGTTTTTGACACTCATTATGGACGCTGATTATCATTTGGGGATTTGCACCAACAAATTGTATAAAACCTAATGTTCAAGCCAATTAACAAGCCCCAATTTGTGGTCCTTTGCTTTCCATCATCAAACTACCTTGTAAAACTGACCTGAAATGGAATTGTCCTACTGCCTGGTTATTGACAGTCTTGTTCTGTATATAGTTCAGTTTTCACACAGTGTTTCTGTCATATACAGAGCAATGATTTAGACACCTATCTGAATCCTTTGTCTCTGAGTTGACACATCACAGTGTCTTATTCAGACGTGTGAATACTGCAGGTGTATTTTATCAGCTGTTGTCATGGTGTCTGTGAATCAGAATGTCTTCTAACTTAAAGGAGAAACCCAGTCTGGTATTGTGTATCTGACTATACTGTAATTTGTCTGCAACTTTCACTGAGATTACACAACCTTAAATTGGGACGCAAGGGATTACTTAGATGAGAACAGATGTTTTGTATGGGCATGAAAACTAGAACATGGAACACATTGCTCTGTTCTCCCTGGGAGAAATGTGTGAAAGAATGCTGAATTCACAAGAGGAGCGTATTTTATAATGACTGATGCCCATCAGAGTGACTATCTGTGTTGAGCTGGGAAAGGTGGATGGATATAAAGAAGACCCCACCACATGATGATGATGATGATGATGATGATGATGATGATGATGATGATGATGATGACACACACACACACACACACACACACACACACACACACACACACACACACACACACACACACAATTCTTCCCTATTAACTCTGCTCGGTTTTCTATGACATAGTCTCATATTAAAACAGACCCTGAGCTCCTCTTTACATCTTGCAGCCTGTAAAATGTAAACAATTTGTGTAAATAATAAGTGTGTGAAAGAAATGTGGAAATACAATACAGTATACAGTATTGTAACTGTGTCTAGCTTTATTGCTCAGCAACTGTTTAAATCTGCGACAGAAAAGTCTTATTGTTTGACTCCTTAATTAACATATTTAGCTGTAATCAGTCCAATGCTGGACTGTTGCTGCACACAGGGACTATTTCTGCTAATCCTGGGTTTAGATGGAGCTCTAGCTGAGCATATTCTTGGGATTAGCAATGCACAGGGATGCTCAGCGTTTTTTTTATTTTTTCTCCAGCCCATCTGTGGTTTCAAGGACATATGAGGAGAATGCGATACAGCATATTTCATCTTACATATGCAGTCATTTAGTAATTTAGAGGGTTTTATTAGGTGTATAATTGCTGACTATAGCCCATCTGTTGCATCACCACCCTCTGCATCGCCTATACATACATGAAATAGGACTGTCATAGAATGTGGAGGATATGACTGCCATTTCATTCCTTAAAACAGCAATATCGCATTAATGGGGAAAAAATTCTAAATTTATCTCAATACCTGAAGACACGAAGATCTTGAAAACATGCTGTAGGATTGTGGATATGCTAATGACCAACTCTTTTTTTGAATTCCTTTTAACTTAACTGAAATGCTAGGTATAATACAATGAACACATCCATTTAAAAAAACACCAATTTGTCCAACACACATTGTATAGAAGCTAAGCTGACTGTATATCCATGCAGCCAGGCCTGTGAATGACTGTGCCTTCATGCGCACATCTCTATTCAGACAAGACTGAAAGTCCTCTTATCTGTGTGCTGTATCTATCTCACAGCATCTGTCTCCTACACACACACACACACACACACACACACACACACACACACACACACACACACACACACACACACACACACACACACACACAGAGTTGTCTGCACAAATCAGGCTGGTTAAACATGACACACTTTTACTGCCTCTTCTGTAAATATCTGCCTGGCTGTGCAGCGAAAGCACCTGGAAAATCAATCATCTTTATTTGCTCTTGTTCTAAAGGTCCTAAAGATGACCAGCACTGGGGCAGGAGAGAAGGAAAAATAAATTCCTCTTCAAACTATTTAAAAATCCTTTCTGTTACCAAGGTCATTCATCATCCTCCGTACGAATAATAAATAGATTTAGAGTTATACAATCCTGATACTATGAATATGCAGAGTAGAAACGCAGTAAATATTCCCTAGGTAAACTGTGTTTGCATTAATGCTGAAATTAAAAAGAAAAAAGTGAACACTAGTCATATGACGCTTGATCAATTATATGCGGTAACTTTGTAGGTAGTGTAAATAACTCATGTTACATTATTGCTAACAGACCTGAAGACCACCACCAGATGATATACCGAATGTCACAATAGATGGTATAAATAAAGAAAACAACAACGACAAAGGGAATACAGAATGCTGTGTGTTAATTACTTTGCGTCGTACTAGTTTGAGAAGTTTCAGCATGAAAAAAACACATAGACTGTGACTTTAACTTCATTTACCTAGTCCATACTATAATCTCAGTCTAATGTCCCATGCTCAGGTCATGACTTTGAAGATGTCTGCGAGAGGAGGTAAAAATTTGTGTCTGTGTGTATATGTCCGTTGTCCATCATTCACATCTGCGGCATGCTTTGAAGCAGCAAATTCATTCATTTTGTTTTGTCTTCTATTAAAAGCTCCTTCCTTAGAGAAATATGAGTGAATTGGGTGAAGGAGCGCACGAAGGCCAGCTGGCCTGGCGCAGACGCCGGGTGCTAATGGTTAATGAATAGGTGTCACCTGCTTCCTTCCCACACAAACCGAGCAGGTTCACATGGGCCCAGGCGAGCCAGCACTTCTTTGCCAAGGCTCTGTATAGAGTGCTGCCAGTGTATGCACAAGGTGGGACAAATCAAAATGTGTGCAGGCAGAAAGGACAGATCATGTGGTAATAAAGCAGGTAATTGAACTGCCATTATGTTTCTCCCTCAGCCATGGTCTCAAATAGGAGACAAGTGTTGTATGAAAAACGGAGCCATTTGTGGTGGCCTGTAGCCAAGCATTTAGAACCGGTGCCAAACATGAGGGAGAGCTTTACACACAGACACAGAGCTTTGAGACAGATACTGAGACCTTTCCATCAGATCAGGTTAAAATGCTACGTCAAAGACATATGTAATGATATAATAATGTGATAACATTTTTCAAGATTGTATTACAGAAGGAGGCATGGCCTTTAAGTCCCAATCTTATGCCTGTAAGTCCTAGTGAAGCAGGCGTGGCCTCTGTGTCTGTCAGTCTCAGTGAAAGAGGTGTGGCCTCTGTGTCTTTCAGTCTCAGTGAAGGGGGCGTGGCCTGTGTCTGTCAGTCTCAGTGAAGGAGGCGTGGTCTCTGTGTCTGTCAGTCTCAGTGAAGGAGGCTTGGTCTGTTTCTGTCAGTCTCAGTGAAGGAGGTGTGGCCTATGTGCCTTTCAGTCTCAGTGAAGGAGGCATGGCCTGAGTCTGTCAGTCTCAGTGAAGGAGGCGTGGCCTCTGTGTCTGTCAGTCTCAGTGAAGGAGGCGTGGTCTGTGTCTGTCAGTCTCAGTGAAGGAGGCGTGGTCTGTGTCTGTCAGTCTCAGTGAAAGAAGTGTGGCCTCTGTATCTGTAAGTCCCAGTGAAGGAGGTGTGGCTACTGTATTGGTCAGTATCAGTGAAGGGGGTGTGGCCTCTCTTTCTGTAAGTCCCAGTGAAGGAGGCGTGGCCGCTGTGTCTGTCAGTCTCAGTGAAGGAGGCGTGGCCTCTGTGTCTGTCAGTCTCAATAAAGGAGGTGTGGCCTCTGTGTCTGTTGGTCTTAGTGAATGAGGCATGACCTTTGTAACTGTCAGTCTTAGTGAAGGAGGTGTGGCCTCTGTGCCTGACAGTCCCAATAAAAAAGACATGGCCTTATATTGTGTTCATTGTATATTTATTTTATAGTCTCGCTGACTATATCTTCTGTGTTGTGCTCTCAGTGCCCTTTTTTTGTACATATACTGGATTTGTGTATAAAGATTTCTCAGCTCATCTAATCTCAGCTTATAGTTGCACTTACAGTAATTATGGGAAGCTGAAATGTCTAATTGAGATTGTCATATAGACTGAATGGACTTACAGACACAACTACTCACTCATTAAAATAAACAAATGGCAGGACAATGTTAAGCAATTAACTGATCTGAGTTTGACATGATACCCATGATATACAGATTAGTACAACTTTTTGGGAGATGATGAAAAATTGACGCATTTGCGCCACCCAGTGTTCACTGTAGACTATCAGACCGGATTCATGGCATTAATTAAGTGAAATACCAAGAAGGATGTGAGTTCCAGAAGGACAGAGGTGATTCTTGGGACTGTGGGGGTCACAGGAGGGAAAACACAATGGGGCTCTCATACCTCGGTATTTTCTGCATGCTAGGTGTAAGGCTATATCAAACATTGCGATTAGACAAGACGTTTATAATGTAGTAGAAATTCTACCAAGAAAGCTATCTTAATAATTAACATTTAATGTGCAAAAGCAAGCGCTTTCTCCAATCTAGCTTCTTGCTTGTCAGATGAAGTTGGACTAGCATTACTTTACTTTACATAACTTTATGGCTTAGCCCAAACGTATAGTCACATTTAATTATTTTATTGTTACTGTAGATTATCTCTACCAATTAACACAGGCCTGATTTGTCTTTTACTCTTCTTCATGTTTTCTCTTTCTCTTCTGGCTTCCAGACAGTTCTCTTGATCGTGACAGTGTATTAGACACGTGTCCACTTCCCAAATGCTAGCAATATGATTTTCCAGCAATGGCATGTTTAGGTTGTGAGTTCAATCACAGGTCCACCAAGCTGCCACTGCTGGGCCTGTGAGCAAGGCCCTAAACCGTCAATTGCTCAGTTGTATGATAAGAAAATGAAACAATGTAAGTCGCTTTGGATAAGTGCTGTAATGCTGAGTTACAATACAACACAACTTACAGATTTGTAAAGGTTAGTCCAAATCTTACCATCAGTGGATAATCTCAAACAGATACTGTAAACTTGGACCTAAGAACTAAGAACGACTACTGAGTGTATCCCAGGACTTATATTCAGCTGCCGGTACTGAGCATCCTTTCAACGCTTTTAGTACTGTTTGTCTTTATTTTTGTACAACTGTATACTGTAATAATTTAGAAAACCACTTTGTGGTTTCAGCCAGAAGAAGAAAGAAAAAAAAACATGGTTTTAAACCAAACCTGAATCAATGGCTTGATGTGTCACAGATGAGGAAAAAGACCTGAATGAACATTTTACAAAATCTGTATCCAGTGTCTGTGTTTATATAATTGTGCAGTAGTGACTAAGTCCTGACTGTGTGCAATTAGCATTCAGGTGAACCTCAGCATGTGAACTGCATGTTGGTAGTTTGAGTTGCATCCTGGGAAATGGAGTCAGACACAGAATTTATCATTGGCCCAATATCAATTAAGTCAATTAAACCGAGCCTAATATGTGATATTTTTATAATGATTATATGAGATATGAAAAACCACCAGAAGTTAAAAATCATCACTGAAAAACTGGATGCAGATTTTTATACTTTCTATATACTGAAAAGGCTTTGTAACCTAAAAAAAAAATTAAAAAATGCATTTGATTTTTCAGTTTCCATTGCTTTCAAATCCCAGTTCTCCCCTAGTCACATTTGAAATTGGTTTGTATTCTTCAACATCAAGTGCCTGAAGAAAAAGCAAGGCCACAAATATAGGACTAAAATGGCTCTCAGAAACCTTTTCTTTATAAGAGAGACACTTGTGGATGTGGGTTATGCATCTTTATCCACACTTGAACAGGAACAAAGATAGACATGTTAAAAAAGGATGATTCTTCATGTGATTCTTTATAGGACATTTTCTCTAGCAATCTATAGCTTAGGAACGATGGAGGAAAGTGGATCAGAGAACAAATAATGATTTTCATGATCTGCTTTACATCAGCTTTAATGTGACCTACTGTTACCTGTAAAAAAGCTATTTCAGATCTTATTAACTGGTCATGTTCCTCAGAATGAAATGGAACATCTAAATCAGAAATATTATTAAGTCCAGTTTGTTGTTTGCTTGTTTGTTTGTATGTTTGTTTGTTTGTTTGTTTTTTCTTTAATGCATTTCTGTCCTGGTTATTTTATCAATCTTGAACTGCTGATATGTGCTTTCTCTGCTTGAAGACACATGATGTTGAGTTATAATGAATTATGATGAGAAATAATATGTGGATAAATACTAAAATACAATGTTCTGCTTATTAGCAGTGTTTGTTCGTTTGTTTGGGGGCTCAAGCAGCTAATTGTCTGGGTTGTTGATCAGAAGATTGGTGTTCAAGCCCCAGCACTGCGAAGCTGCTACTGTTGGGCCCTTGAGCAAGGCCCTTAACCGTCTCTGCTCCACGAGTGCTGTATCAGTGCTGACCCCAGTCTCCAAAGTCAGAATACATGAAGAAAGAGTACTGTAATGTATATGTGACAAAAATAGACTTATTCTGCTTCACTTATTCTATTTAAATTTATTAAAGCACTACAATTGTAATATTTATAATAGAATATTGCACATATTCAGTTAGAAGCAATATAGACTTTTTTTTGGCAAAAAGAAAAAATAGATGAGAAAAAATGTTAGTATACTTTTTTAATCGTGCATTTAAGGGGTTAAATGGGACTTTCTGCCCACCAAAATAACTATTCTGAACTATATCTAGCAGTATGTATTGGTATTGACCAGCAGGTGGCCATAGCAGACCACTCATTGTTCTTTAGATAACATTTGCTTTATGTTTAAACAAATGCTGTCAATATGGTTTGCAGTTTTATTTGTAATGCATCTGTCTGTCATCATCACATCTTAAAGGTCACTTTGCCTGTATGCTTTTTTCTGTATTAAAATTTCAATTCACTACAACAAACATGTGAAGCAATTTTAGCTGAATGTGTTGTTGGTTTAAGGACATTCCACATCATGAGCTTTGACCTTTGCTCCTTTTCCACTTGTTATTGATTGAACATTCTGTGTCTCCTACAGCACATTCTACCTGAGTTTTCCTCCTACATTGTACTTTTCTCACATTATTCTGTTTATTACTTTGTAACTGTCGTCTTTTATATTTTTCCTGGTTCCAAGAACATAAAGGATCTGATCTCGTGTTCAGAGTGAAGAAATACATTAAGGCAACAGCTTTTCCAGAGACCTAATGGTAAGCTTATTTATAAACTATACATTTAATAACGCTGTTGGTTGCTACAATGGGATAGCACATACTATCTGCACTTGTATGTGCATGTGAGTGTTTTAGCTTTATTGTTAAAAAAAAAAACTATCAGAGAAGACTCCATTCAAATACAAACATGTTTTCACAGTATAACTTTAATTTATGCAGAGAATCCACCATTCGGTTACTATAGAAACATATCCGAACACAACATTAGAGCACAATAACCTATTAGTTAAAGAGCGCATTAATATAAATATGTGATTTGTCCGGAGACTGGAGCTCTTGTTATGGAAAATGATAACCCTTGAATTTAACAGTTGCATGATATAATGTGAGTGCTCATGTGAACAGAATACCGAACAGAAAGGTAGCCTGTCCTGTTGTGTCTGTGCTGTAGTGTACAGAGTTTAATTAGTATTTTGTCCATGCAGTTTAGCAAAAATGAAAGCAATGTGATGGACATGCAAACCTTTATTTTGGTCACAAGTACATTATAGCACAGTGAAATTCTTTCTTTGCATATCCCAACTTTTGGAGGTTGGGGCCAGAACTCAGGATCAGACATGATACAGCCCCCCTGGAGCTGAGAGGGTTAAGGGCAAGGCAACCCTCAAGAGCCCAGCAGTTTGAACACCAATCCTCCGATCAACAACTCAGAGCTTTGACTGCTTGAGCCACCACTGTCCTGTTTTCTGACAGAACTAGAGAAGAATTAGCATAACACTTACTGCATGTGTAAATTTTAAAAGCACATCAAGGTGTCCTTAAATCTAAAAGGTGGATTCTGAAATACACTGTAAAACATGATAGCCCTGTAAAGTTTTGTCCCTGTAAAACTATTGTCTTCTTTTTAACTCAAAAATTTAATAGAACTGATCTGTAGTCTTGACTACTTGTGAGGTAAAACCAAGGATATCAAGTTTAGTCACGATCTTTTTAAGGGAGCAGGTGAAATTGAATTTTTTTTAGGTTTAAACATCTTGAAATGTTGTAAGTGTTAACTACGATTAATGTGTACATACTTTTTTATTCTGATTTTTCACACCGGTTTGTCATCACTGAGGTAAATGATGTCTTTTGAGATCATGTAAGAATTCAGACATGCAGTTTGCACAATGCTAAACTGCTTTAAATCTAAATCTTTCATTACAAGGACACTTCAGACACCAAACACGGCCTGTCTGTCTGCTTATATTTTATCCAAAGAATTCTGTTTCATCTGGGAAACAGTCTGAATTTAAAATGCTCCAGCTGGCAAGTGTCAGGAGGCCCAGGCCTTAAAAAAAAGCCCCCACAGAGCCTACAGGTGTCCACTGTGCCCCTTTGAGCCCCATGAAGAGTTCATTGAAACAGAGAGATAGAGAGAGACACAGAAAGACGGTGGGTGTGTGCAGCCTATACAGACAGAGAAGCCAGTCCGCAGGAGAAAGAGAATTAGAGGCAGATAAAGACATGCGAGAGAAAGACACACTGAATGGATGCGCTGACCCGTGGAACACAAAACACAAACTGTGCAAAAGCTCTAGTGCATTCACAGCATGCGGTGTGTAATGAGAAAAGGACACACTGCCGAAGCCTTCTTCTGCTGACAGATACACAACCTCACAGTTTTTTTAGAGGCTACACAAAACACTGAGCGCATTTTGTGAAATTCCAGATCTGCAGCCGCTCCTGTCCGAGGTTTACTCCTCTCTCAGACACCTAACAATATTGTCTCACTATAACCGTGTCCCATTAAATAATTCGACTGAATGGGTCAGATGTACAAATGTGAGACAGCACAGCATAAAACAGGATCAGCTCATATTTATTTTTTAATAATTTAATAAGGTTTGTTATTTCTTTAAATTCTTCCTTGTTTCTAGTGCATGTTTCCAAGCTCCTCCTTCTGAGGACACAAGGAAAGAAAGGGAGAAAACAAGAACATATAATGTTTGTTAAAAGAAGTGGCCTTGCAATATGCCTCCAATACTACATTTATGTAATTATTATGCAGATATTCTTATCCGGAGTGATTTGATGGCTCTTGCTCAAGGACCAAGCAGTAGAATCTTAGTAGTCTTGGGATCTGAAATCACAGCCTACTGATCAGGAGCTTAATTAGCATTGAAACCACTGAAGTAACACCACCATGATCTTTATGGCCCAACCAGAACAGTTTTCTGTTCTACCCAGAAAACACTCCTCAAAAACTGCTAGATCTTCATCATGTTGATCTTCTGCAAACTTCAGCCTGTTTTTTTATACAGGTCTCAGAGTAGTGGTTGGTTCTTTCTACAGCAGGCTATAACAGGTTATAGAAATGTACTCTCTTAATAACGGATGTACATTTCACTCCTTCACCATTTTATTTGTTACCTTAAGGTTCAGTTGACCAAATGTTGTTCATCCAAGGAAATTACTTTGTGCCTCTTTTTAATATAGTCTGTGTGATCAGAAGAGTTTCAGTTTTGCAGGCTTGTGGTACTTGCAGTTGTTAGGAAATGGCTCCTAACTAAACGACTCCCACTTCTACAATCTAAAGCTTTTTAGACTCATTCAATCTATTTCTAGACTCTTCCAGACTCTTTCCAAAAGACTTGGTGTATGCAAACCTTTGACCAACTGGAATTCTGATATTAACGCTGAACTAAACCTTACTGTTTTGCCTCTGATGTAACAAAGTAATTGCTTTTACATCATATGCCCTTATCCAGAGCAACTTATACACAATATTTTATCTCTTTTTATGCAGCTGAGCAATTGAGGGTTAAGATCCTTGCTCAGGGGGCCAGCAGTGGCAGCTTAGAGGACCTGGGATTCAAACTCGCAACCTTTAAAACAGTAGCCCAAAACCTTAACAACTAAGCTACCACATTCCACATTTTGGATTTTCCAAAAGAAATGTATACAACGTGAAGTTTGTGTGAAAAACAGATTGAAAATCTTTACCCTGGGTATATGCAAACTTCCAGCTTTATATAACTACATGTAATTAAACTAAACTAATATATATAGATCACATAGAAGAAAAAGTTCAAGAAGGAGAACAAGGAGAACAACAAAACTGCAACTGTGTCAGCCTCCATCATATATGCATTATATTCAGTCAATTCTCACACATAATGACATGAAAATATGCAATATATAATATTTCAATACCAGTACAAATTATAAAGCGCATAAAATACAATTCCAAAGGTGCAAAGGCATCAGCAGCATTGGTGCCTTAACAGTGTGCATGTCATGTTAGAATCTCATGAGGAACCAAACCATTTCACCAAAGGACTGACTGACCACTCCATACAGGATACCGGGCGGATATTTTACCATCATTTACACCAAGGGACAAGTTAGATTCACCAATCCAAGTGGTCCAAGAATTCATACGTGGTACCTTCCACTAAGTAATTTGTAGTTGTGATATTTCTACCTGCTGCACCACCATAACACCAGAACATCAATCAGATTGGTGAATTTTAAATGTGTGAATTCTATTAGAATAGAATTATATGTATTTAAAAAAAATCACCTTTTTTATCTCTTTATCATTGTTGGCAAAAGTGTTACAAAGCACATACATGCTTACAGTATATCACCTCATGTTATGGTGCTATTATACATATTGCCTGGATACACTATGGATCAATGGTGTTTTTTATTTTATTTTATTACTTAATCTTATAAATTGTTTATGTCTTGTAGTCACTACATGTAAATTTATTTATTTATTTACCTGAGTCTTATCTAGCAGTCATGGAGTCTCTTTCTCTCTCTCTCTCTCTCTCTCTCTCTCTCTCTCTCTCTCTCTCTCTCTCTCTCTCTCTCTCTCTCTCTCTCTTTTCTCATTCTTTGTTGTGTGTGTTTGTGTGTAGGCTGCACCAAGCTCATCTCTGAGGGTGTTTGCCCTGCGTCTGGGTCCAGGACAGGAGTTACTCTCGTCTCTGCAGGCATTTGTAGAGGAGAAGCAGCTCAAAGCACCGTTCATCATCACATGCGTGGGAAGCGTGACAAAGGCAACACTACGGCTGGCCAACGCAACGGCAGACAACACTAATAAGGTCTATAACACAGATATAACAAATACAGTCGAGATACTGAGATGCTTCTTTAGTTTTGGAGCCTTGAGGTTCTCAAAATACTTAAAAATGTAATTCAATTTAATTTATTTAACAATTGAGATTGTCTCAGAGCAGCTTTACAGAAGTATAGAAAGAGAATGAGATGATATGAGGAAGAAACCTTGACAGGAACTAGTCTCAAAATGGAACCTTATCCTCATTTGGGTGACACTGGACAGAAATAATGCAAATGTAAATAATTTCCTTTCTATATTGGTTTATAGTATAGTGGAATTAAGCACCCAAGAGTTCCTGAAGAACTAACACTCTCACTCACTCATTTTCTACCGCTTATCCGAACTTCTCTCAGGGGTCATCGGGCATCAAGGCGAAGAACTCGTTAGTACAGCGTAATTTTTGAGATCATTACAGACATAACACTAATTCCTTCTTGCCAAGTCTTCAGATGTTCACTGATGAAGACCTGAGCACAAAGAAATGTATTTTATGACTAATTAATTTGTTCAGTGAACAGTTTAGTTTACAGGTTTGTGTGTGTGTGTGTGTGTGTGTGTGTGTGTGTGTGTGTGTGTGTGTGTGTGTGTGTGTGTGTGTGTGTGTGTGTGTGTGTGTGTGTGTGTGTAGGTGATTCAGCTGCAGGAACGCTTTGAGATTGTATCTCTTGTAGGCACATTAAACCCGGAAGCTCATCTACATATCTCCCTCGCTGATAAGGAAGGCCGGACCGTCGGTGGTCATGTGCTGGGTGACCTGGAAGTGTTCACTACAGCAGAAGTGATTCTAGGGGAAGCCACTGATCTGTACTTTACCAGAGAGATGGACAGCAGGACCGGTTTTCCCGAGCTGGTTATTAAAGGCCATCAGGAACAGACATAACTTATTTTAATGTAATACTGAGAGTAATGTGTATACAGAATGTTTAGATATACAGTAATTCTATGTAATACAAGTATCTTTATTTTAAATTGTAATCTTGTACTCTTACATATCAATTATTAACTGAAGATTTTTAATGATTAATTAATTAATTAATTAATTAATTAATTACTCAAATTAATCACAAATTGATTGAAATGATGATGAGGTCATCAAGTGAAAGATCATGTGATTGGAAACCATGAGGCATTATGAAAGACTGAAGTGCTTTGTTCACTTCTGAAAATAGAGAAAGCGCCCGGATGAATCAACACAGCATTACACAACCTAATATTTTATTACTGCAATGCAAAAAAAAAAAAAAAAGGGATTGTATAATGAGTTGTGTTCATTTCGAGTTCAGCCTCCAGCAAGTCCTAAGCAGATCGCAGGTACTTCAATCAGTACGGCTTATAAATCAGCAGGGCTCATTAAATGCATCAGGAATTATAAGCTCTTGATACATGTCTGTTCAACATTTCACAATTATGTAATAAAAGAAACCTGTTGGTAATTTCCTGCTCAGCATGCTCAGAGGTAGATCTGCCAAAATGACCTTGAAATCAGCAAGACTCTGAATATATACATGAGCTTCAAAAGAACAGACACTTGTCTTGTAGGCAGCATGATTATATGGCCATCAGCTGCCACAGAACACTAAATTTCTGAGACATTAGTTAAAGGCATGGCTGATTTGCCTCTGCTGTCCCATCGGGAACGTTTAAATATAAGTGGTACTTGAGAAAACGGCAGTGCAGTAATGGTGGAAAGATTTTGCTTTTTCTTTACATCAGGCTAAAAATAGTATAATGATACGATATCGAAGCAGTGTGTCAGTCTAGTTAACACCCTATAAGAAAATGGGCTAAGGACACATTAGCATTTTCATTATTTACTTTGCTCTGACTAAATAGCATGCCCTTTTAGCCTCCTGCTAACATCGCAGGCATTCACTACATGGTTAAACAGATTCTGAAAAATAAAATGCATAGCCAGAATATAAGCATTTATTACAAATACTTCTACTTCTAATAGCAGTATATTATGAAATCTGTTAATTGTGACCTAAGTATAAAACACCAGATTTTCTATCGCTTATCCGAACTTCTCGGGTCACGGGGAGCCTGTGCCTATCTCAGGCGTCATCGGGCATCAAGGCAGGATACACCCTGGACGGAGTGCCAACTCATCACAGGGCACACACACACTCATTCACTCATGCACTCACACACTACGGACAATTTTCCAGAGATGCCAATCAACCTACCATGCATGTCTTTGGACCGGGGGAGGAAACCAGAGTACCCGGAGGAAACCCTCGTGGCACAAGGAGAACATGCAAACTCCACACACACAAGGCGAAGGTGGGAATCGAACCCCCAACCCTGGAGGTGTGAGGCAAACATGCTAACCACTAAGCCACCGTGCCCCCCACACCAGATTTTATAGTGTCAAAATGTTTACAACAACTGGAACCAGGAAACATGCTGGGCAACACTCACTGATTTATGATTTGCCCTTCCCTGTTATTTCATAAGCATACTTCATATCCCTAATCTACCAATCTACCATTTCATAAGCATACTTCATACCCCTAATCTACCATTCCTGCACAGTGAGGAGAACCTTAATGGAAGAAAAGAGAAACCAGAGTTCACTATTTCAGAGCTGCAATTATGATTCATCAGGCTGTTGCATTCCAGGCCAGGTTCTCTACCAAGCCATCAGAGGGCACTCTCCAATGTTTTTTGAACAGTGACTTCTTTGTTAATCACAATTATTTTTATTTATTTATTTATTTATTTATTTATTTATTTATTTATTTATTTATTTTTTGCTCTCCCTGATTTTTCTGCCTGCACAACTTCTGCGCTCATAGTAGCTTATTTGCTATAGATTAGCACTAACACTTGTTGTACTGTATGCAGCAAATCATGTTCCTGATTTTTGATTTTCTCAGTTTATGAATCTTCCTGTGACTTCGTTTATTCTGGTTGTATTTTATTCAAACTCAGAAAGGACTATCTCTGTTTCCAACTTCTATATGATACAACATCTTTGGTCCACTAGAAGTCAGTTTCCATTGATGGATGTGGTAAATTTGTGGAAATATGTAACATACGTAAAATTTCTAATACGTTAGCAACAGAGTGTGAATACATTGGTAAAAAGATTTAACAGACTGGCTTATTAAAAATATGTACTGTTTCTTCATGATCCCAGATTGCACCACCAATATAAAGAAATTGATTTGTGACACACATACACAATATTACTCGATGGTCATCTTCTGTTCCTCACTTTTCCTCCACAGTTCACTTCACTTCAATTCCACTTTCCAGATATTTTTTACACAACATAAACGCTTACTATACAAGACTCATATATCTTTTATGACATCTATGACATTCCCCAGCTCATGATATGTAGATGGAAAAGAAAATATTCCTGTCATTCTTCTTCTCCTCTTCAGCTAGCATCTCTCACAATCTCTCCAACAGGAGAACTAGACACCGTGCTTATCGTCAGATACTTTTCGGACCTTTATCAAACGTTATGTCTCCCTACAGACTGGCTCCTGAATCCTTTTTCAATTTACCTCACTGATCTCCAGGATCACTGGGAATGTGGAAGATAATCAGTCCCAGAGGGAAGAGGGGTCAACATTCTCCACCACCAGACTGTGCAAACACGCCAAAACAAAAGGCCAGAGATGCCTGTAGAAATGAGCTTTGTGCTGAAGCACTTGTGGCCAGTTCCATTTAAGTCTGCATTTGGCAGAATCCTGTTGTTCCCCCAACATGCACTTAGGCCTGTCTCTCCTAATGAGACACGGCATTGATTAGAGATGTTCAGCAGGTTCGTTCACCGTCTGCATGTGTCTTAAAGTATATGGCTGATGGGAAAGGTTACTGTAACTGAGGGCAGGCCGGTGCTCAGAGTGTGAGGTAGATACGGGACTATGGGACTATGCTATGCTATATGTGTATGTATAGTGCTGCATTTTCACTTTCCCATCATGCAATTCTAAGAATATCATATCAACAATTCCACGCATTCTTCACCAAGTAGTGTCCAGAACCCAGGTCTCTGTGTTAAAGATAATGTATTAGAATGTATTAGTATTTTTAGTCTGATCATTATCTGACTCGCTGTTGCTGTCTCTCTCTCTCTCTCTCTCTCTCTCTCTCTCTCTCTCTCTCTCTCTCTCTCTGTCTGCCATATCCTCCTCATGTATCGCTTTGTATCACAGCTATTAATATGTACCTGCACTGATCTGCTGTAACACGCCTGATTTACAGTAAATCACATGAGATTAACACATTTGGACATGGTCCAAGGCAGAGGTTTTTTTTTATGTCTGTTTATCAAAAAATTATGCCACAATTTACTTTCTAGCAACTAAGTAGTATTAGAATACTAAATTTGAAATCCACAGCATATTTGTGACATTGTGCAAAAATGTCTCATACTCACTGCACTTGAGATTCAGTTTTATACTGTATGTGCCAAAAGAAAAAAGGAAAGAATGGTCTGTGCTAAAATTTGCACTCATGAGATCTTGAGTAGATGACTATCAGATGTATTAATAATTCAAAAAAGTATTAAAGATTAATTTCTTGCATGAGCTATCTTCATTATTGACTTTCAGTTTATGAATATTGTCCTAATATTTTGTATCTTCAGACTTTCAGCTTATATTCCTCTGGGTAATTACTGAAATAAAATGCAACTCAGTATATAAATATGCGATGTAAAGTCATAAAACGATCTTGAATTTTGTTTTGTTTTGCTGTTTCAGACAGTATGTTTTCATGCACTGCACTAAAGGTGCATATTTAATGTGCGTAAACAAATCAATTAAAACATGACTGAAAGAGCAACTTCCTGTCAAGAGTAGATTTAGTGATGGAGCTTTGTGTGAGGGGGATGATGGTTACCTGCCCACCTCTTGTCCTGTCTGATTCTTAGTTTTTCGTTTTCCTTCTTTCATTTTTCCCCCAAAGCCCTCCCCTTCAGTTTCCTCTCAGCTTTGAGAGCCAACTTGTGTGTTATGAAATGTCCTGGAGCTACAGTATGTTTTAAATGTGAAGATGTCTTGTGCGGTGTCCTCTTTACATGATGAGTCTTCCACCAATCTGTGTGGGAGAGCTCTCAAGAAGTTTCATTACTTAACTAAGTGAAAGGTTATTTAAAAAGAACAACTTCAGGAGGAAAAAAGCAAGCAACGTGACAAAGCACAAAAAACGAGGCGGATCCTTGGTACCTTACATAATGTGTTAATGTAGCTGATTGTATTTACACGGACAGATCTTGTTAGGATCATAAGTTAAATATCGAATTAAACTATGTTAACCTATCTTAAGTAAAAAACCTTTCCCAGCCTTTTCTTATCTTCTCTTATTCCCCTTCTCTTTATCTTCTCCTATAATTACTATGCATTATTGTGTCCTTATGACAAACTCTCTGTGTAGGCACATGCAGAGAGGATTTGATGGAAATGAGCACTTTTTCGAGCAGGAGGAGAAGGTCTTCGCCACCAAGGCCACCACACTGCACAAAGCAGCTATAATGGGCCTGAAGATAAATGAAGATAAATTTAATGGGCAATAGAAGGTCAGCTTTACAGTTGTTGCATATTAGTCTTTGCAGCAACAGTTGTGGTTGTATAGAGTTTAGCTTTTAAGGGGTCTTTATTTTGACCAAGGTTGGAACCTGTTGCAGGAACACTGGGTCTAAGACATGAATAAACCCAGGATGAAACAAGACCGAGTCCGAAACCCTGGAGTTGTGAATACAACAGCGCTAGCTACTATAACACCAAACCACCCTGAACATTTAAAGTGTTAGCCTTTATGTTTGTCTTAACAGACCAAAATATCTAAAATATTATTCCCAGAAAGGTTTGTTTATTTGGTTTTCTATGATTCAAGGTTAAGGTGTTAGAGCAAATACAGTCTCATGAGTCTGGTGCCCTGAAACTCTCAAACACAGATATAATAAACACCAAAAAAGTCTTTAGAACTGTACTGGAGAGATGAAAAACGATTAAAAAAGTAAAAAATAAACACACACACACACACACACACACACACGCACACACACACACACACACACACACACACACACACACACACACACACACACACACACATATATAAGAGATTCCCATTAATGTTCACTTGGCTTGGTATCTAGTGACTGTGACATACATTGTATATGATTTACATAATTTTAATTCCATATCATATTCAATAATTCAAATTAGAGTACATGTTTCATCACAACATTAATATAAACAGTTAAAAGAACTCTATCGTGCATTTTTCTATCAATTGTAATATATGTAAGGACAATATTTTTACAATACATACATAGTTTGAGCAGTATTGCTAAATACATATATTTCCTAATATACATGTATTTCCTAATTTGTAAAATTACAGTACATATATAGACATAAACACATATTTACCTTACTTGAATAATCTGAGACCACATTTATAGCTTGGGCTGTTCAAGAGCATCTAAAATGTTCACTGTGGAATGGCCTGGACTTAAGCTGAAATAATTTTTTTTTTTTGTAATCTCAATTTTCCACTGGAATTTCAATATCTTTGACAAACATACTGATGCTATTTGTTACATTAAGGCTACCCATTAACAGAGCCACTGTAAAGCAGGCAGACAGTTAGTGTGCTGAATTTAACAGTAGTGAGTATTTATATATAACCTCTACCTGATATTTTGGAACAGAAAGTGTATTTTCATTCTTTGTGCTTTACAATAGGGTTAAGTCTAAAAGATGATCAAAGGGTAATTTGTTATGATGAGTGTTAAATAACTTAGCACCTTTTGTTTCAGCCTACTAAACATAATGTAATATGTGACTACAGGCCTTAGATTGATTTCTTAAATAATAAATAGTGCTGTGTCTACTTTTGGTATAAGCTGGTTTGCGTTAAGGCACAAAAGTTTTGGAACCAAGATTAACCACTACCAAAATGATGGAAAGGCCAAAGTGTGAGCTTTTGGAACAGGCTCATCGATCTTTATTGATGATGGAACTCAATTGTCTTAATCCTTCATCCATTTTCCTAACCACTTGTACTAGACATGGTCATGGGCAACCTGGAGTCTATTGCAGGGGTCTCAGGGTAAAAGGCAGGGGACACTCTGGACAGGGTGCCAACTCACACAATACAAGCCACATTCACACCCAACCATTCACACATTATGGACAATTAAAAAATGTCAATCAGTCTTTGTACTTGGAGAGGAAACCAGTGTGCCCAAAGGTTACCCCAAAGCATAAAGGGGGGGGCACACAAGGCCAGGACTGGACTTGAGTCCCCAATCCTTGAGGTATGTGATAAAAATGCAAATCACTATGCCACCATGCCCTAAAACTGTCTTATAACGTAAACAAATGAATTGACTGTGCTTTTCTAATACTTTCTGAGGGGATTGTTTTAACTAACAGGAAACTATTTTATCTAAAATAAAGTTAAATTAAGTTAGCATGTAGTTAATTAATTTTCAGTAGCAGAGAATATCATGTGAAAAAGTGCGCTGCTGTATAATGAACAAAAAGAGTGATCAATGACCAAGAAAATCACATACCAATGGGTGGTCCTCCATACAACCTCCATTATGCTGCTCTTAGTTTAAAGACCATCACTGATAACATAAGGCTTTTAAAAAGAAGAATGCATAGTAGGATACCACCATCAATAATACTCTATCATTTTAACTGTCACATCTTTTGACCAGGCTTCTCCTTTCTGTTTCAGAAGCGACACCATAACACACAGAGTAGCAACAAAATACAGAGCTTTGAAGAGCTAAAGTGTAAATTGACACGTAACCCTCTCGAAATTATAGGTTTCAGGTTGTCATTCTGATAGCCAGGACCCTCTCATTTGAGGCACTCCTGCTGAAATAGAAAAGAAAGTCCTAATGGATTTGCTCTCCTCCATCTGCCGTGTGTCCCAAGGTTAACACATTGTGAGAAGCTGAACTAGTCCACCGAAATCTTGAATCAGTTCTTGCTACTCAGCTATGACTGCTCCGTAGAGTAAATGAGATTTTTTTGAGTGGGCGGCTGCACTTATCTTTCTGTCCTCACCTGCTGTGCTTCATTTTGGCTGGAAAGGAGCAGCAAAGCGATGAGAAAATTAATATGACAACAAAGCTCAGTTATAAAAATATTTAGCTCCACGTCCAGATATCTAAACCCTTTCACTTCGGAAAACAAATACATTTCTAAACGCCTCTGGAACCTTCTGAAAACAACACACTGCAAAAACCAAGGCCAGGACTATGATCTGTAAAATAAAATTGTTCAGTCTTTCAATTGTGCAATGACCCCATCAGTGTTCATGCCTCCACAGAGAAATGCCAAGTACTCCAAAATCTACTACACCTTGTGCCCATTTGAGTTCCTGTTCATGTAATATCATTTACTCCTTACTTTGTTAAGAAACACTTTTACACCTATTCTTCCTAGATACAATAACGTATTAGAACAAGTGCTTGAATATAAGCCTGTGATTTGCAGCTGTGCTACTGTCAGAGCTGCTGTATGACAAAATCAGTCAACATCTTGTGACCAATCACAATCCAGAATTCAATAATGCAATGATAAATTGGAAGCTGTTAAAACTTACATCCTCAAACATGCCTTAGTTGATCAACTACATACAGAAAAAATGGGAAAATGCTGGTTTACCCCATAATATTAGCCTCTGTCCTAAATAATTGCCCTTTCTTTAAACCTCACTCTCCCTCAAGTCAGTCACTTTATTTAAATTAGTGTTGTGGTGGATCAAGACCCAATGATGCCCACCCTGGATGTGAGGTGGAAAGATCATGGATGGGACATTGGTACGTCCCAGGACATCATGTACACACAGGCATTTACACATAGCTTAGCTAATGACATGTTTATGTGAACAAGACACTATTTGTTAACATAAAAACAGAAGTATCAGTGCATGTCTATGTAAATATGCAGGACAGAAGAAATAATAGAACATTAGTTACCCCGTTGCAATGATTCTTTGGTCAGTGCACACTGAGTGGGATCTCACAAAATAACCATGGTCAGGAATACAAGGTTAAAGCTGACTATCTACTGCCAGCTTTGCTTAGCTAAATGCCTCCTTAGTTAAGTGATACATTTTAGCCAAAGTCTGATTATGTTCCTTCCAAAACTAGGAGAAATTGGCTAAAGCACTCTCGTACACAGCCCAAATGCCAACAATCAGCCTCAGAAAATAACTGAATCCCTCTCCAGCTTGAGGCTAACGGGAATAAGCGCGTTTATTAAAATCCTTTATGCCGGATGCTCATTCTCTGCATTTCCATGCTAATGGGAGGCTAAGGGCCCTCACGCTCTCATATTATGGGCTATATCAGGCCACCCGCCAGCGCGTTGTCTTGCTTTTTACAGAGTGCTTTCAATTCACATCAATTTAGGCCAATTAAACCATGCCGCATCCACCGAGAGTGCTTTAGAGCTGTGTTTCAACCCACTCCTTTCAATTAGGCCAAAGGAAAAAGATCCCAGTTTCCATGATGCAATGAAATTTTGAGAATATTTTCTGTTATTTGGCTTCTTGAATTTTAGCCTTTAGTGAGGACGTCCTGGCATAACAATAACAGCTACAACACACTTTCGCATGTTCTCTTTCGATTTACTTTCTTTTTACTGTCTTGAATTTAAAATAAATCACAGCATTGTGACAACAGTACACGTGCACTAATATAGCTGGAGTATCGTCAATCAAGAGTTAGTTGGTTGGTTGGTTGGTTAGTTGTTTTAGCACATATCAACAGCTGAGCACTAGCTTTACTCATTACCTATTACATATTATTAAAACATTTGTCTCCACCCTCCTCCGCTTTGGTGGTTTCATCGTAGTACTCCAGTTTCCTCTCTCTGTCCAAAGACATTATTGGTTGATTGATGCCCTGAGATGACTTGGCACTCTGTCCATGGTGTCCCCTGCCTTGGGCCCCAAGTTCCCTGGGATAGACTCCAGGTTTCATGTGGCCCTGAGTAGGATAGTCACAAAACCGATGGATGGATGGATAAACATTTAAGGCTTTGTTTGTCAGGTTGTACTGTAGAATATCCTTTGTAAGTTTCAAATCCTACCAGCAACACTGATTGCCCCTGTACCCCCAACCTGAATGCTAATCCTGTTCTCTCCTTCAGTTCACTGTCCTGCATGGTTCCATTATCAGATATTAAATGATCGGATTAATGGACGATAAAAGCCATTTTTGTAGCAAATTGTGGCCAGTTCAGTCTAAGTCAATTACTGATATTAGTGTACTATTATGTGAAGCACCTTAACCATTAGTGTCCATCAAAACAATTTTTTTCGTGTCTAATATTAGGATTACTTACATGACGTTGGGTCTGTTTTGATTCCTGAAATATGCTTTTAAACAGAGAATCCTCATTTAAAGAGATTTATATGAGAATGTATCAAGCAACAACAATAATAATAGTTTACTTCCATATTGCATTATATTACTTACACAATACACAAGCTCAGATGTTATACATAAAACAACACAGAGCTAAGGATCTAAATTGTGCTGGCCACATACCGTAAAGTGCATTGTGTCCCCTAATGCAAACAATGCAGACAAAATACAGTGCAGACAGACAAAACAAATCACTAGAGGACAAAAACAAAAAAATATAAAATAGCACCAACCAGTACATTCTGTACATTATACAGTAAAATGGAAAAAATATAAAAATCTTACACACTTATGTAATAGCAGCAGCTTGATGAGGTATTGAAATACTATAATCAATACTCAACAATCCATTCCAAACCATTAAAAACCCTTAAACAAATATCTCTATCTTGAACAACAAAATTCATAAAAAAAATCTAACTGAAATCCTGAATTCTAAGTGTGGAATAAAAATGGAGGCTGGTCAAGGACATCCACAATGTCCTTTTGGGGTTTTTTTCCAATAAGTTTAGAACCTGTGGTTAGCATAAGACGAGGCATCGTAGCTGCCAGAAAATCTTAGATATGACGCAAATAGTCCACACCAACAATACCAATCTTTACCTGTGTTTTTGATGCCAAAGCCGTTTGTGTTTACAACGATATAAATATCATTTATTCATTCATTTTCTACCGCTTATCCGAACTACTCTCGGGTCACGGGGAGCCTGTGCCTATCTCAGGCATCAGCGGGCATCAAGGCAGGATATACACTGGATGGAGTGCCAACCCATCGCAGGGCGCACACACACACTCTCATTCACTCACACAATCACACTACAGACAATTTTCCAGAGATGCCAATCAACCTACCATGCACATCCGGAGTACTGGGAGGAAACCCCCGAGGCACAGGGAGAACATGCAAACTCCACACACAAGGCGGAGGCGGGAATCGAACCCCCAACCCTGGAGGTGTGAGGCGAACGTGTTAACCACTAAGCCACTAAGCCACCATGGCCGCCACGATATAAATATTAATAAATTTTAGTTACTCAACTTTACCCAGAAAGCCTTCAGCATTTATTTAGACATTAAAACACATACAGGAAACACCACATATCATTTTAATCATTTTTATTCCAACCCATTAAAAACCCATTAAAAAATAGAAACCTTCAACTCTTTCCACATTTCTTTTAGCTTGATCTATTACAATTATTCCGATATTTCCCCAAGATTATTATCACTGTCCCATAAGAGCACATTGAATAGACCTACATTACAGTAGATGAGGAATCTTGGACCCTTTTGTCATAATGTGATAATACAGAATCTCTGAGACTGTCAACTAAGCCAACTGTGATTGTGTATGAATTTCAGCCATGGAAGATAATGGCGCTCATTCTCTTTCCTTAACAAAGCAGGCTTAAAGAAGGTGCTCTTCAAAGAGGCCCACGGTTCATGACCCTGGCCGAGCCTCGGAGGTGTGAATCGATCTTTTGTGCTATTTGAATTCATCTTAAGCTTTTCATGTTGAGCTTTTCATGCATCCCAAACTGTTGCTAATCACAACATAGAAAGAAGGACCATGAATAACGGCTTGTGTAGCAAACGACTGAATTTATTTGGTGATTAAAGTACACATAACACTGTTTCATGGCCATTAAACACATCAACAAGCCTTAGAGCTTATTAACACTGCTAGCTTCTAAACATAAAACAAAACAAAAAGACACACTGATCATTTCGTTTCATTTATACGTTCACTTTTTTTAAACACTTTACAACAAATATACATGAATAATCATGCACTAATACCTGAATTTATTATTACATAAATATAAAATAATGATGACTAACCACAAACTAATGAAGAGCTACATTTTAATACATGTATTTACATATGACATGAGTCTCATTAATTTATGCACACATTAGTACATGTTAGTTCATATATTAATTAACACATAGGGATAAACTAAAACATAATCTACAAGAATGAATACGAATTAAATATGCATCATTTCAAATTGTTGATATTGCTGTCTACATTATTGACTGGCGCTGGATTACTTTCATAATAAACACACACCTACAATGAGAAGTATTATTCAGTTACCTCTGTTTGAAATAACAAGGCTTTATTGCACTGGTTCGGTTCCATTGGAATGCTGCACTCCAATGGGAACGGACTAGTTTACTGCATTGCATTTTTGGACTTTTCTTTGTTTTGAACTTGACCATCTTGTGTAAACATTTGTGTTGGCTTTTATTCTCACGTGGACATAGTATAACAAGAAGTATTTCCTTCTTATAGAAAACATAGCTTAATTATTTAAGCAGTGTAGGAATTAAGCCAATCACGATGCTTTACTGCCTTGATCTTTACTCAGGCTTGCTTTCATTTGGACTTAATCTTTACTTGACCTCAACCATTATAAGATTTTGTCTTGACTAATGTTCACAGTTGTTGTGATTTTATCACTTGAAGTCTCCATTTGCTGTACTGAGAAATAGACTGTAAGCACCCCTACTATATTTACAGCATTTAACAGACACCCTTATCCAGAGTGACTTACAACTGAGCAACTAAGGGTTAAGGGCCTTGCTCAGGGGACAGCTTGGTGGACCTGGGGTTCGAACCCATGACTTTCCGATCAGTAGCCCAACACCTTAACCACTGAGCTACCACATCCCACTGCTACATATGGCTAGCATTTGACAACAGATGACAACAAATCAGTTTTCTTACTGCTAAATTGAAAATATACTGAAGACAATTTGTTGTTTGGATATAAAATTCACCAATCATATAAGGCGCTACAGAGCTTTGTTTACTAAAACTGCCAGACACAGGAACGGTTTCTTTCCCCAGGCAATCACCCTGATTAACAACTCACCATAATTCTATTCCCTGCTTTGTATCTATAAGTACTGCATCAGAACTGTCAGTCATCACTCATCAAAAAACATAATATTGCACAATACTGTTATTTGCACTCCCACGTGCTCTCACACTTTATGTACATAACTGATCAGTCATAAATTCTGTATTCATATTTCATACTCATATTGTCTATATTGTATCACATCTGTATTGTCTTGTATAGTCTGTATGGTCTTCTCTTGTATAGTATAGTGTTATTTATGTCTATACTTTTGAGAGTCACAAAGAGCTGGAACCAAATTCCTTGTGTGTGACAACACACTTGGCCAATAATCCTGATTCTGATTCTGATGAAGGAGAAGCAGTGTGAACTGTTTGCACAGATCATGTGTGTTCTACTTCACTCCCATTGGTATAGTCGCAGCACCAAACTCCATATTAGCATAAATTTTATTTATATTTCAATTTTGTTGCATCACTGAACACGCCCACATCTACTCACCAGCCCTCAATGAAATGAACGATTTCCAGTCACTGTGTCATTGCAAGTCTCTGTGGGCGTGAACATACTGTAACATTAAACTTACCTAGTGCTGGTTTTGGACAGTGGTGGTCTTGGTTTGATACTGAAATATAATTTTGTCTAAGAATAAAAATGCTAATGGTCAAATAGAGCTTGACCCAGATAATGGACAGCCAAACTTATTAAATAAATATGCATTGACTTTGCATAGCTAGCATAGTCAATGCTTGTGGGTATTTTTTGAGTGTCACAGCAAGAACCAGGCACAAATAATCATGTTCTGTGATGATAAGCAAATGCATTTACATCCCCCTTTTTGTCAACTTATTATGTCCAAGGCTGATTCATTAAGTAATTGGTCCCTGGTTGTTTACATGAGTTTCAAGGTTGTCTATTCAGAAGGCTTAGAGATACACATTGTCCTTGTGTTACATGTTATGAATACAAATGAGAGTTGGACCTGATGTTCACAGATACTACAATAGCAGAATAGCAGGTACACTGTCTGAGGATCAGCACAGCTTTTACACGCATATTAATAAAGACAGGATTGATAGTGGGCTTTCTGATCCAGGATCAGTGCTGAATGTGAAAGCTGATTGTGCTTCGTGAAGTCTGATTGGTCAGGACTGGTTGTCTGCTGAATGGCCCTGGAAGTGTCAAGAGCATTTTCATTGTATTCACTCTAATAAAGAGTGTAGTTTTAATGCATTCAAACACAAAACAAAACAAACAAAAAAAATCAGCACCAGTGCATTTATACATTCTTAATTTTTTATTTTTGATTACAGCCATGGAACATTAGAAACTCTCTCTCTCTCTCTCTCTCTCTCTCTCTCTCTCTCTCTCTCTCTCTCTCTCTCTCTCTCTCTGGAAAGAAATAGGGAAATGAGAAAACAACTACAGAATGGCATTTGAAACCAATATAATGAAAAAAACAAAACAAAAAAAAACATTTTGATTATAAAGTGAAAGTGAAGTGACATACGGCTAAGTATGGTGACCCATACTCAGAATTCGTTCTCTGCATTTAACCCATCCAAAGTGCACACACACAGAAGTGAACACACACACATGGAGCAGTGGGCAGCCATTTATGCTGCAGCGCCTGGGGAGCAGTTGGGGGGTTCGGTGCCTTGCTCAAGGGCACCTCAGTCGTGGCCGGCCCGAGACTCGAAGACACAACCTTAGGATTACGAGTCAGACTCTAACATTTAGGCCATGACTTGCCCCATATACTGATGTCAAATAACTTTTTGATTATACTGATGTTTTCTGTAGTGCTTATTCTCCTCAGGGTCATGGGGAACCTGGAGTCTGTCTGAGGGAACTTGGGGCACAGGGTCATGGGGACTTGGGGCAAAGGGTCATGGGGACGTGGAGTCTGTACGAAGGGACTTGGGGCACAGGGTTATGGGGAACTTGGTGCGCAGGTCCATGGAGACTTGGGGCACAGGATCATTGGGACTTGGGGCACAGGGTCATGAGGAACTTGAGGCAGAGGATCATAGGGACTTGGGGCAAAGGGTCATGGGGTCGTGGAGTCTGTACGAAGGGACTTGGGGCACAGGGTTATGGGGAACTTGGTGCACAGGTTCATGGAGACTTGGGGAACAGGGTCATGAGGAACTTGGGGCACAGGTTCATGGGGACTTGGGGCACAGGGTCAGATTTGGGGAACAGGGTCATGGGGAACTTGGGGCACAGGATCATTGGGACTTGGGGCACAGGGTCATGAGGAACTTGGGGCACAGGATCATGGAGACTTGGAGCACAGGGTCATGGGGAACATGGGGCACAGGGTCAAAAAAACTCCTTTTTAAAACACTTTTTATATATTATGAAACACAACTTATTGTCTATCAGAAAAAGTAAAGTCTGGGACAATATTCTTATATAGTATATTTTCATCACTGACTCAATAATAGTGAGTTTTAATATAAAACAGTGCGCCATGTGGATAAAAAGAGCAAGCAATAATACACATGAATGAATTTAGTCTTTAGTTTGTGAAAGTAATGTGACCACAGTGCACAATGTTCTGTTTTAAAGAGAATATGGAGATACGATCTGATCTACTACATATGCATTAGGCTACATCAAAGCCTCCGCATAGAGACGAGTTTCATACCAAGAACCTCGTATATCATCTCATGCCTGCTATTAGCAAAAGAACAAAAACGCAGCCTACTAATATAAGTGCAATTAAAACACATTAACCCCTTGCTGAATGTATAATCATTGCACTGACCTACAGCTGAACTGTTCATCTGCCTTAATTGACTTAAGTGTGCAATGAAATCAGCATCTGAATCATGAATGACAAAAACTCCTTCAGCATAAGATATTCTGCAACTATATGTATTAGTTAGTAGGTTTTAAAATAATACGGAATAATAAAACAAAAGGGACTCTTATTTCGTTTCATACTGGAAGATGAATACTGTAGGTGGAAAACACATGCGAGCTTTGGAGACAACTGAGCTGTCAATAATCTTATGTATGCCACTTGATTAGTATGCCAATTGATTGAAAGAAATTACGCAAGTAAATGTAACTTGGTACATGCAACTCATTACAACCCACCTCTTTACACTACAGTCATCCTTCATTTCATGAAAATGAGCAAAACTACAATATATCTCATATACATAAACACAAGATAGTGCCTTTGCTCTTAGATAATAAAAATTACTAACCACTCCACTAAGTGGGACAGGGTGGCTTAGTGGTTAGCACGTTCACCTCACACCTCCAGGGTTGGGGGTTCGATTCCCACCTCCGCCTTGTGTGTGTGGAGTTTGCATGTTCTCCCCATGCCACAGGGGTTTCCTCCCCCGGTCCAAAGACATGCATGGTAGGTTGATTGGCATCTCTGGAAAATTGTCCAGTGTGTGTGCCCTGCGATGGGTTGGCACTCTGTCCAGGGTGTATGACTGTTAGAACGGTAGAAAATGAATGAATAACCACTCCACTACTGGTGTTGATATTTATAATTATGATTTTATTTATGGAACACAACCACTTGATGTTTTTTTATAAACCACACAAGCTGTCTCTCTTCTGAAACCCTTTGCTACTCTGAAAATCCCTACAATACCTCTCAGAACATGTGTAACCCTTTAAGTTTTAAGACGATTGTTTACCTTCTGCTCTATGTTTCAGTTCTGTAAAGCTGCTTTGAGACAATGTCTATTGTAAAAAGTGCTATACAGATAAACTTGAATTGAAACTTGAATTGAATATTTGTCTAGTACAGCTGTCTCACAGCTCCAATCTTTGCATGTGTTTCCTCTGGGTTCTTCAGGGTTCTTTCCCCCTACTGTCCAAACACAAAAGAACTGGATATACTAAATCTTCCCTTGCAGTTAATATGAGTGTGCATGGTCATCTTTTTTATTTTATTTTTTTGAATAAATGAACATTTTTTTACAAAATAAAATCCTGTTTTGTGTATGCACTTTTTTAAAATCGTTTTCCTTGTTTTATATATTACTTGGTGTTTAATAATCTAAACCAGTTTGCAAATCTTTCGCCTCAGGAACGAAGTGTTATTTTTCCGCCTCTAGGGGGCGCTCGTTCCTTTACACAGACTTCCTAATCTTCAATCATGAACCCGGACATGAATCTTGTGCTATGCTATAAACGTAGCCGATTCGATAACATAATCAACGCGTTGTCATTTATTTGTGGTAACGCTGGCATTTTTTCTTGCTAGCGTCACTTTAGTTGTTTTTAACGTTCTTTTTTTTAAACAAGACTCATTTTAACTGAAGATGGGAGTCCCCGCATTTTTCCGCTGGTTGAGTCGGAAGTATCCGTCTATAATTGTACACTGCGTGGAGGAGAAGGTATGCTAACATGCTAACAAGCGAGCTAGCAAAACAAGCGGCTAAGCTAAGCACGGTCGCCCGTGTAGTGTTTACGATTTCACAAAACACCACAAAACCTCAAATGTTATTTATTTTGACGAAAGTTTGACTAGTAAATTACTCTCGTTATCATTTAAGATTGGATCCGTGTATCTGAAACGCTTATCTACGACGCGTATTTATAAACAGAGACATTTTAACGCGTTTAATTCGCTCTCTGTTAGGTTAACTAGTGTTAATGTAAACATAACACATAATGAACCAACATCGAGGGGAAAGTAACTGATGCAGTGTAATATTCAAAGTCGCCAGATGATTATCATGGGCGAGTTTGCATATTCAATGAGCTCCTTGTATATCAACATGAACGTTTACATTTCTGGCATTTCGCAGATATACGTACATTTTAGATTCAGATTTACGTTTTATTTCTATTTATAAAACTGAGCAATTCAGGTTTAAGGGCCTTGCTCAGGAGCCCAACAGTGGCAGCTTGGTGGACGTGGGATTTGAACTCAAGACCTCCTGATCAGTAGTCCAACACCTTAACCACTATTCTACCACATCCTATATATTATATATATTCTATACACGCTATATATTATACGTAGAATAGAAAATAGAGAGATATAATTCATCAGTACAAACTATCTATTTCTACACAGTGGTGCAGAAGTACTGAGAAAATTGGCATAATGGAAAATGTTTGTGGCTTCATCAACTATGCTGATTTATTTCTGTGATGGGCATTCTTTTAAAAAATCAGAAACCCACTGGTCTGTAGAAAGCCTGAATGCTGCTAAAGGACATTGCAAAGCCACCATATAACTCTTGCTATGACCAAGATATTTTGCATTTAAACATCAAGAAAAAAATTAACTTGAACCTGAAACAAGTATTGTAAACACTGCAGCTTGTAGCCAAACCTCATACTAAAAAGTAAAAACATGCTTCAGTAGAACCTCTGTTAGAACTGGATAATCAGGTGCATTAATACAGAATAAAGGAAACTTGATTATAAGTTTATTCTCTTATCATGTGTCGGTGTAATGTGTATCCCTGCTATGCTGGAATTTTCTGTCACCCAATGAAACTGAGAAATCAACATTTGCCTGTTGTGTTTCTTTCAGTCTAAAGAGTGCAACGGAGTCCGGATACCTGTCGATACAACGAAGCCCAACCCAAATGAGGTGGAGTTTGATAACCTCTATTTGGACATGAATGGAATCATCCACCCCTGCACACACCCTGAAGACAAGTGAGTGCATTAATATCTATTAAGTGTAGAGTAATGTTGTTGTTTTTTGTTTTGTCTTCTTCCCACCCCCCACCCCCAAGACATTTACTGATGTGTGGGTTTTTTAATCTTGTTTGTTTTTCCAGGCCTGCACCCAAGAACGAAGATGAAATGATGGTCGCTATTTTTGAGTACATCGACCGGCTCTTCAACATTATTCGTCCAAGAAGAGTTCTTTACATGGCCATCGATGGCGTTGTAAGTATTCAGACTCTACATGTGTCCCTCACCAGTCAGACAGCTCGTTTAATTGTGTTGAATATTGACTGAATTTGAAATTCAATAATTGTAGGTAAATCAGCTCAAAATTCAACCTGTCTTTTTACCCGTGACTCAAAAGGGAACAAAGATTATACCGTGTTCATAACTAATCTATAGCCATGTGCACTTTTGGTCCGAGTCCCACAGTTCTCTTTAATTTAACAGTAAAATATGTAATAAAGTTTTGATTTACTTATCCTGTTAGATTTGTCTTGAACTCCTCTGTTGTGACCTTAATTTTCTTGCCAGTGTGTTAAATGAATAAAGTTTTGGCTAAAACCACAGTTTTAATTTTTATGATTAAGGTATATTTCCATGTCATGTTAGAAAGGCCTGAAAATAAGAAAAAATTGGAGAAAGAAAGATTCAAAAAACAAAACAGATTTTATATTTAAACAACTGACAGGTTTTCATGGTCGTGTCCTTCTTTCGATGCCGGGTGTCTTTTTGTTAGGCTCCTCGTGCCAAAATGAACCAGCAGCGATCCAGAAGATTCCGAGCCTCCAAAGAAGGAGTGGAGCTTGTGGAAGAAAAAAAGAGAATGAGAGAGGAAGTTTTGGAGAGAGGTATGGACCTTGTATTTATCAACTCTTGTTTCATCAACACTGTTGCTTGGTTGCACTTTATATTTTTGGAGCATCATTATAGATGCTCTTCATTCTATTTGTAGTGTGCTTGTATTTGTTCATTTTGTCCGTCCGTCCGTCCGTCCGTCCCCCCCCCCCCCACACACACACACAGTTGTATGTTTAAATGTGCTCATTGTGAGCATTTTATGAATATAATTGCTTTTTGTAAAGTTAATATTGCTTTTTGTTTTTTCAAGGTGGTTACCTTCCCCCAGAAGAAATAAAAGAGCGGTTTGACAGCAACTGCATCACTCCAGTAAGTCCTGCGTGCCTCAGACTTCAACTTCTGTGTAAGAGAGGAAATTTTCTCAGGCTTTCAGCTGCATGCAAATCAACAGAATCAGGTTTATTGGCCAAGGTTGTTGACCCACACAAGGATTTTGGTTTCAGCTGTTTGTGACTCTCAAAAGTACAGACATAACACTACTGTATACTATACAAGACAATACAGATGATGTGATACAATATAGCCTGTATTAGTATTAAATATGAATACAGAATTTATGACTGATCAGTTATGTACATAAAGTGTGAGCACGTGGGAGTGCAAATAATATTGTGCAATATTATACTTTTTGTACAATATGCAGCAGCAGTAGTGTGTGTAACGTATACGGATGATGTGATGACTGACAGCACTGATAATGCAGTACTTATAGATATGAAGCAGGTAATAGAATAGGGTGAGTTGTTAATCAGGGTGATTGCCTGGGGAAAGAAACTGTTCCTGTGTCTGTCATGATTTGATTTGACATGTTTTGTTTACCATAACTGCCAATGTCTAAAAAAAGAAATAAAGTAATAGCATTGTGAGATCAATTTACATCAGCAGTATGGTGCAAGTATGGTTGCTTTTCAGTAGTATAGTTATTAAAGGTGCAGCTCATGCACATGTTTAATGAACATTTAAAAAAAGCTGTGTAAAGTAATGAAAATATTGCAGTGACATTTCAAACAAAAATATAGTCCACGTCATAGTTATCTCTAGGCTGTAAGGGGAAGCTGGTTTGACATAATTTCCCCACTGCTTCTGATTAGATGTTATTTTGGTAACAAATCTAAACTTTGTGTATTCCTGGTCGTGTTTCTTCCAGTTGTGTCGACATCCAATTAAAATACTCCGCTTTGTTAGTTATATCTGAGCTTGTGAAAACCCCAATCTGTTGACGATCTTAGCACAGAAACCTGGTTAATGGCCAACCCTCCTAACACAGATACACACTCACACTCAGCCAATCAGGTTAAGCACACAACAGCACAGAGCGCAAAGAAAATTGAGAGGACGGCGCTTGCTGCGCCTTTTATTTTTAAAATTGCGGCAATTCTGGTCCGGTGAAGATGGATTGGATTTATTGATTTCTGCTGTTAAATGCACCTAGATATTTTTCTGCTGAAATTAATACTCGAATCTCTATCACAACAAACACTGACCATGACAGGGGTGTAGTTTAGAATTTTAGTTTGATTGTTTTTTATAAAAATCAAATCAAAATTTAATATTGCGAATAAAACAAATTTCAGAACTGTTTTGTGTTTTCCTGTAAAGGGCACGGAGTTCATGGACAACTTGGCCAAATGTTTGCGCTACTACGTTGCAGACCGACTGAGCAATGATCCCGGCTGGAGAAATGTTACAGTAGGTTATACAGCATTTATAGTATTCAGACTTTTAGCTCCTGCCTCTCTAAAGTGCAGCATTGGTTTGATTTTGTTTTGCAGGTCTTTCTGTCTGATGCCAGTGTTCCTGGAGAAGGGGAACATAAAATCATGGATTTCATCAGGAGACAGAGAGGTAGGTTTCTGAAGCAAGTGCTGACTCTAATGGCATAGGTGAAGATTGCTATTTATTTACGTATAAATGTAGTTTAGTAATGTATAATGATGTATAATGCACTTACTGGGAAGACCAGTAAAGCAAACCTCATTCCCCGTCCCTTCATCCATCCCACAACAGAACAACGTGCAGAGTTGACATAGCTACTGTTTAATTGTTAATGTTACTGTTAATTACAAGTAGCATGGTAAAGACTTATGGTCATACTGTTAACATTAACAAAAATCTTTTCCCAGTAATTATTAATTTTTTAATGATTTTTTTTTTTACTCAGCTCAACCCAGTCATGACCCTAATACACACCACTGTCTCTGTGGTGCTGATGGTAAGTGAATGTTTAATTTCATTACATTTGTTCTATTCCCTTAACTATTACACTAGTCAAAGAGATACGCTTTGTACTGTGACACATTGATTCACAATAACACGCGCACACACACACACACACACCCGGTATTTTACACTAGATAGAAATTGTTGTGATAAACTTATTGATGCCTGAAGGACTGAACTCTTTATTATTGCTTAAAACCTTCTACGATTAGGAGCCATGCAATATAACGATAAGGACTGTAGCAATCGATGGGGTGTGATGCCTTTGTGGTTGGGGGAGACAGAGGAAAAAATATTGTATCTAGATAGGATTGAAATGAACTTATAGGTGTATTTTTTTCAACAGTACTTTCATGTTCCTGTTACTGCTGTGCAACATAGCTGCATTTATTATTTGCATGTGTGACACATGATTGAAGAGCGTCAGCAAGAATCTGACATTAAAGATGTATAAGACAGTAGTGAGACCAGTTATGCTGTATGCGTTAGAGACCGGAGCAGTGATGAGCTGGAGGTAGCAGAGATGAGGATGTTGAGGTTTTCTTTAGCAGTGACGAGGATGGAGAGGATTAAGAAAGAGAGCAAATCAGAGGGTCAGCTCATTGCGTGCATGTGACCAAACAAAGACTAAACAAGAGCTTAGTTTAGCCAATCAGGCGGGGTCTTCACCAAAAACAAACCCAGAGAGAAGAAAAGAATTAAAATCGACTACATTCCTCTGATAAAATTTGCAAATGTAGACCGTTAGCATTGCTTTTTAAATACTTCAGTAGTATTTTTAATCGTTGGTTTGTGTTTCCTGTTTATCTTCCTAATTTTGCTTTGGCAGTTTTCCTTTCTAATCTTTCTCAGAATTTCTCTTTTTTTTCCCCCTTTTAATAAGCTGTAAACCTTCTTCTCACTAGCTGATCTTATTATGTTGGGTCTGGCAACGCATGAGCCCAATTTCACCATCATCCGTGAGGAGTTCAAGCCTAACAAACCCAGACCATGTTCCCTGTGTGGACAGGTTGGACATGAAATTAAAGAGTGCCAGGGTGTTGCCAGGGAGAAGAAAGGAGAGGTAAATAAATAAAATAGCTCTTAGTACTTCAGTACTTTGTTCTTTCTGCAACTAATCTGATGACTTTTTGCCTCCAGCATGATGAATTTGCTGACAGCCTGCCAGCATCTGAGCAGGAGTTTATTTTCATTCGATTGTGTGTCCTGCGTGAGGTTTGTATGCATGTGTACCACACACTAAAAACTATACTGGAGAATGAACAAGTTAACAATTTCATGTAGCCGACTC
Source organism: Tachysurus fulvidraco (assembly GCF_022655615.1). Taxonomy (NCBI): domain Eukaryota; kingdom Metazoa; phylum Chordata; class Actinopteri; order Siluriformes; family Bagridae; genus Tachysurus; species Tachysurus fulvidraco. Next base: position 13,656,822 of record NC_062533.1, read on the forward strand.
GTTTTTAGTCTGACTAGAGTTCCCAGATTTACACTGTTGCTCCTTTCTTGTTGAGTCTTTATCACCGTCATTTCTCTACAGTATCTGGAGCGAGAGTTAACCATGGCCAGCCTGCCTTTTCCCTTTAACTTTGAGAGAAGTGTTGACGACTGGGTTTTCATGTGCTTCTTCGTGGGAAATGATTTTCTACCACACTTGCCGTCTTTAGAAATCAGGTACCTCAAGATATCTATTCGTTTAATCCACCCTCTTCTGTTCGCTAGTATTTTTCAAACTTGGTCATGTCAGCAGGTAGAATGCAAATTCTTCATCTAGGGCAAAGAAATGTACAGTTTGCATCATTTGATTTTATTTGTTTAGTTTTCTGTTCATATTGTTTTTAGCTCAAACAAAACCGGTTATATAGAAATGTGTATAAGCATAGAAAAAAAATTGCTGTAATTTACTTCATCCTGAGGTGCTTGTGTTGCTTTCAGAGAGGGTGCCATCGACCGGCTTGTGGGTATTTACAAAGACGTTGTGCACAAGACTGGGGTAACGAACACTTTTTTTCCTTTTATATTTTCAGAACCGTGATCAGGCCAAAATAGCTTGAGACACTTTATAAAAATGGTCCTTTTTCTGCAGGGATACCTCACAGAAAATGGTTATGTCAACCTAGAGAGAGTGGAGCTCATCATGCAGGCTGTGGGAGTTGCTGAGGACAACATATTCAAAAAGCGCAAAGAAGACGAGGTACAGCATTCGGCTTTAATACAAGAGAATAATGAACGATTTCATCAGCACTCACCCATGTGTCTGACTTAGCACTGACGCAATTCCTAGGTTATTCCATTTGTGTGGTTATGTGAACGCTCGTTTGTTTTATTATAGGAAAATTTCAAAAGGAGAACAAAGGAAAAGAAGAAACGCATGAAGGTGAGCGGACTTCATTTCTTCTTTCTTGAATGTCACTTTTTAATATAAATCCACATGTTCACACCTGTCCTTATAACGGCATGTCTATAATCTAATCCGCATTAACATTGTATCTGCTGGAATTTAACATTTGCTTATTGCTTTTGTCTCTAGTCGTCTTTTTTCCTGTTTGCTCCATGTTTACATTGTTCACTGGTCATTTATGATCAAAATTACCAGTAAATTCTATTATAAAATCAACACGGATTGGTTGATTTATTCTTTTTCTGTCTCTCTCTTTCTCTAAACTGTGTTATTCTGTAACTTGGACATGGGTCCTTTACCGATTTGAATGGTTAACAAGCCGTTTATGTTCCATGTCAAACCTGACTGCCTCTTTGATGCCAACGTTAGTTAAAGTTCTCTCAGTGCATTGTAATGTCTGTCTGTGGCACTTTTTTTTTTTTTACTCTGGTGTGGGTAGCAAGGTTGCTGAGCCGAGAGAGCGAGCGTATAATACAGCATCACATCTATTTAATAGAAAAATTCTTTTCAGTATTTTTCCTGAAGAGCAGAACAATCAGTACTAATGCTTTTTAATGTATCAAATCAAGGCTCACCTCATGTAGTTGTTGGGTTTATTAAAGCAAAATCTGTGTGTCCAACCAGAAAGTATACAGTATTCAAAGTCTGTGTGTGTCTCATAGGCAGAACGAGGTCCTGCATTTGTCACAGGAGGTCAGTTTGCCCCTCGTGCTTTGGGAGGACGAGACCAGCCAATGCCTGTACACAACGCTCGACATACAGCATATGATATGAGGATGCAGGGCATTAACTACCAGCAGAACATGGTTCGTCTCACATTAGAGCTGTCTTCCAGTGCCTATTTCTCTCCACACTTTATTATGTGTGTCCCTTAATGGTGATCTGACTTATTTAAAAATGTAATTTTCCATTTTAAATCACTGTTAATTTCACCCCCACACATTTATTGCTTGTCCTTTGTTCCCACAAACCTGCAGGATGCTGCCAGTTCATTAAAAGCCACGTTGAAAAATGGGGGAAAGGCAAGTATATAAATTTTACTTTTTATCTGCAGGATTTTTTGTATAGCCTTAATAGTCCACCTTGATTTTTCTCCAATTTATGTAGTCTATATAATTGTCCTCATCCCGGTGTAGTTACATTTATATGCAGTTAATTAATCTTAGTTTCAATATATTAATGTATAACATTTTAGTTCTGAAACAATTGTCAGTATAGAATTTAAAGGACTGAAATGATTGTTTTGCAGACATACAGTAATATAAGCCTCAATAGGTTCTGTTAGTACCACAGTACATACTTCAAAAACACGTTTCCGCTGTTAATTTCATCTCAGGATCCCGCTGGGCCGAGCAACAGTGCGGACAGCCACGGTGTAAAGAGGAAAGCAGAAAACAGTGACAGCGAGCCAGAGCCTGAAGATAACGTCAGGTGATGATCTAATTGTTGCCCACCATTACACCTCATTAATCCCCCTCTTCCCCCTCCTGCTCAGCCTTGGTGGTGGCCTCTTCCACAAGTGCCAGTGATTAATATGGAAAGGGGAATATGCACTGAATATTCCTTTGTGATGCACTTGTCAAAACTGTTAAATCCGTTGGACTAAATTGGTATTCATAGCAGTATTTCTTGCCCCACTGGGGACGCGTTGAGGATCGGCTCGACAGATGCCGCTCGTCCTTGATTACATGAGTGGAGTGCTTCTGTGTTTCTAGAGTCCACCAAATTTGTGTTTCTGGGCCAGCCAAAAATATTTGAGGTTGTGAATATGCATGGAATAAACATGATGTTTCTGACGCACAGAACCACCCCAGCTGAGTTAATTCAAATAAATTATTTCAGTATTCTTTGTGTGTGTGTGTGTGTGTATATGTGTATATAATATATTGTGTGTGTTTGTGTGTGTGTATGTATATATATATATATATATATATATATATATATATATATATATATTATTTTATTTATTTATTTTTAATTCAATTACTGACTTGAGCCAGGCTTCAGAGTGTAGGTTGTGAATAGTTTATCCTTTTTCTTTTTGATTTTAATTTTTCATATTTTACAGGTTGTGGGAGTCTGGCTGGAAGCAGCGGTACTACAAAAGCAAATTTGATGTGGATGAGACCGATGATGAATTTCGTAAAAAAGTGGTCAAGGCTTATGTGGAGGGCCTCTGCTGGGTTCTTAGATATTACTACCAGGTAGGTCACTGAATATGATCTTATAATGATAAATACTACACTTACCTGGGTTTTTTTTTGTTTTGTTTTTTTTTTTTACATAGCCAGCTGTAATTCAGACAATTGAGTTATGTTAATGCGTTCAACTATGTATTAAGAAGTGTCCTTCCAAATCGAAAGTAATGTCATGAGCATCATTTTTTTTTGTGGCTGACTGTAAATGACCCTCACAGGCCTTACTAAGGTGTTGGGTTGTATGTCGGTGTTTAATTTGCAGGGCTAATCATACATGTAGTGGTCTGAAAACTGCAGTACTGTCTTTTTTTTTTTTTTTTTTTTTTTACCTTTGATTTAAGAAATTAACAATTTTTAACTGGTGTTGTACTAATGTGTATTTGTTTCCTGTTAATATTGACTTCTAGATTGAGCTCTGTTCACCTCTTATGGTATTAAATTGCCTTTTGTCTGCCTTTGCCTTCAAAGGCCAATATTATTTAGTCAATTTTAAATACAGGTCTTGCTCTTTAGCTGTAAATTGAATAATTAGTTGTGCACATCTCGAGCAGATCCCAGTTTGATTAGGGTTCTGGCTAAGGGATTTGTGTGCAGTAAATTAGAGCTCATGTACATGCTAAGGCTTGTTTGCCTCCACGTGCTTCACTCCTATGGGACTCGCTGAATAAATTTATTTCGAGCTCTCGCAACTGCCGGAGATGTTTCTGCTGCCCTCTGCCACGTATTAATGCTTTTTGTGTCAAACGTGTATATGGAGGGAGAGTGTACATTTGTGAGGCCACTGAAAGGTGTATGAAGGACATTTGTGTATGAGGAGTAAATATGCACGTTTAACCTTCCACATGTGGGGGGGGGGGGGGTTTAGAAGGTTGTACACTTTTAAAACCATGGGTTTATTGGTATTACATCAGTGAGTTTTTTTTTATTTATTTATTTATTATCCACAAACAATTACAGATTAGTCTTTTATATCCATGTACGTATAAAATGGCTACTTAAATATAACAGTTTTAAACTATGCTAAATTGAGGGGATATTTTGATTCATGCATGGAGCATGTGGATGCACGTCATTTTGTGTCCAGAAATGTCGTCCCATCTGTATTGTCTTGTATTGTCCGATCCCATGGAAACAAACATTGCTAGGCTTAAAGGCTGAGCTTCAAATCAATATTTTGCTATATGAAGCAGATTGATGGTTCGTTAACCTCCTGACTCTTTTACAGGGCTGTGCATCCTGGAAGTGGTACTTTCCATTCCACTACGCACCGTTTGCATCTGACTTCAAAGACATCACAGGCATGTTCACAGACTTTGAAAAAGGGACCAAGCCGGTAGGTGGAACAGGAGAGCACGAAGGTTTTTGTGCCTTTTGAAAATATGAATGTCTTTTTATATAAAACAAAAAACTACAATAACATTTTTGTGTGGGGCTACATTTTTGCTCATAGTTCAAACCTCTAGAGCAGCTAATGGGTGTTTTTCCTGCTGCCAGTGGGAACTTCCTGCCACCAACGTGGAGGGAACTGATGTCCAACCCAGTATGTCTGCTTTCAGTACAGTGAATATAATGTATAACACTGTCCCTTCATATGTATTTATTAAGCGTTGTGCAATCTGTGTTAAACAGGATTCACCCATCATTGACTTCTATCCTGAAGACTTTGCGATTGATTTGAACGGGAAGAAATACGCCTGGCAGGGTAACCAACATTTAGTACACACTGTGCCATCGTCTAACTTTACTTTGTTCTCTCTCTCTCTCTCTCGCTCTCTCTCTCTTGTTGATTGTGATTAAGTCTTTGTGTTATTAAAGGTGTTGCTTTGTTGCCGTTTGTTGATGAACTCAGGCTGCGGGCAGCCTTAGAAAAGGTCTATCCTGATTTAAGCTTAGAAGAAGGTGAGTGCTGAAAGACTTCTGTCTTCCATTTTCATTACTAAAGCTCTTCCCATCTAGAAGCATTGTGTGGGGTGGACAAATCATGATTTCGTTGGCCAGTCCAAGTAAAAGTTGCTAGTCCCATGTTTTAGTTTTCATGTAAACCTAATTGTTGAGCTAGTTATGCCCATAATACACACATCATTTCTCACTAGATGGACGAGTCTCGGGGCCTTCTGGTATAATCTGTATATTTGGTTACCAGCCAAATATAAATAAGAAGCTAATAAACTGGAATTGTATTTATTCTGTTGTGCTTATGACTGGTGATTAGTCATATTCTTATTGCTTTTTTTTTTGTGGTTGCTATTAGTAGAAAGAGTTGCTTAGGATAAATTATTTTAAATGTTAATGGACTAATTTGTGCTCATGTTAAATGAAATGAAAGTCTGTGAATCTAATTTTGGGATTGATTTTTACCTAGTGGTGTTTTTTGTTTTGTTTTTTTCTCTCCTCCAGTCAGAAGAAATAGTCTGGGCAGCGATGTGTTTTTTGTGGGCAAAACCCACCCTCTGTTTGACTTCATCGAGGAACTCTATAGGACAGAAACTAACGAGGTACGGAATTTTTTCCTTTGACCGAAAACTTGAAGTTGTAAACCTGCTGTGGTTTTTTCGATTGTAACGATGGTTCATCACTTCAGAGACTACTGTAAAGAACACTGTCCTGTGCTGTCCCTCCTGACACATTATTTATCTGAATCTTCATTCAGGGTACTGAGATTCCTCCAGAGCTGTGCTTTGGTATCCAAGGTACATTATCTCTCGACGAAGATCCTATTCTACCAGACAAGTAAGGACAAGGAGCACCTGCTGTATATTCAGTCCTTAGCCTTGTATATGCTTCTTAATCTGAGCTATATGAATCCGTTCTAATACAGTTCTCTCCCCCCCCCCCCCCCCCCCCCTTTTTCTCAGACCTGTAGAATCTCCAATCCCGATGTTGAGGGATATTCCCTGCAGCAGTGCAGTTGGGTAAGTTTTGCATTTATTTTAAAAATGGCTCCCCACTACTGCAGGATTTATAAACCTCTTTGCCCTTTTGTGAATACGATTGAGTACCTTGGCAGTTTACTTCCAAGGATTGCAACTCAGAAATTGAAGCCTTTCCTAGGGTTTATTCCCTTTTTAATCTTTTGTTTTCAGAATCAGGTTCATGGATCCACAGTATGAAGACAACTATGTGTTCAAGGCAGTCATTCTTTCTGGGGCAAAGTATGTTCAGATGCTCGTCTTAATCAGAAATAAAAAAAACTACTAATCTGAGCCAGTTACAGTCAGCACCACATTTAAAAAAAAAAACTTTTAAAAACTATTGTTTGCTTCCAGGATTCCCAATAAAGTGTTGAAGCCTGGTGACTGGGAAAGGTCTAACAACCAACCATGGAGGCCCCAATTGGGCTTTAATCGTAACCGCCAACAGATGCACTTGGACCAGTCTTCCTTCAGGACACTGGGGTAGGTGTGAGTCTTTACGGCATTTTTCATAACCGATGATTTAAAAACAAATCCCTATGTATGTAGAAAAAACGCGGTTGTCCTAAGCAGATCATTGTTTATAACAGAATGTCTCTGGCTATAATTTGTAATTTATTGCAAGTAATTGCACTAATGGACTATTACACAAACTATGCTCACTTGCACACTTGCTCTCTTTCTTTGCATTGCTGCTCACCGTTGCCTTATTGTATATACCCACCTGATTTCTGTTTATAGTAAGAGCAATATATTATACTAATAGCCATATTTTGTCTATAGCACATACCATTCTGTAAATTTCAGTTTATACTAATAGCCATCTGTATATTATATTTATAGTACATATATATTCATCTGTATATTATATTCATAGTACATACACATCTGTAAATTACTGTTTATAACAATAGCCATATTTTGTTACATCCTTCTGTAAATTTCAGTTATAATTATAGCCATCTGTACATTGTGTTCATAGTACACGCACATCTGTAAATTACTTCCATATTACCATTTTATTTAACGTATCTAAATCTTGTACAAACTGTATATCCTGCACTTACTGCTATTGCACTCTGGTTAGACCTAAACTGCATTTCGTTGCCCTGTACTGTACATGTGTAATGACAATAAAGTTGAATCTAATCTAATCTAATCTAATTCAGACAACATTTATAATATATCGCTGTCGTGTAAGCTGAATAGGTAGACAAGGTATGTATAAAGAGCAAAAGTGGCTTAGGAGGTAGTGGTCTTGTTTACATTCATGCATGGAGGAGAATTTTTTTTATTTAATTATTAGTTAGTCCATCCATCCATTTTCTACCGCTTAATTATAACTAATTATTAGTTCAGAGCCGGTGAATTAAGCCAATTCCATGTAAATAGAGCAAGATCCACGATACTGGTAAAGCATGATTGTTCTGTCAGTCTCTGGTCTGTTTCACTGAAAACTAGTACGGCTGTTCAAAAACTTTTAATTAAACATCTGGCAGATTCATCAGGATTGGGTGTGAAATGATGAATTATGTATTGCATCATGCAAGTATGGCAGACACGCAGATTTTTGCTTGCTGAAGCATAATCTCATAATGAAAACTATCATTGGGTTTAATTAGACCAATTCGACAGGTGTTTACAGCCTTTTATAGTGAAGTAAGAAGCCAGGGTTATAATTCTTGCATTTATAGAGGAGGTGACAGATTTGGTGTGCAAGGTCATGTGTAAATATGTGTTAAACTTTTTTTTTTTTTTCCCTCCCTGCCTTCAATCAGCCATCATATAAATAGCCATCAACAAGGAGCAGATCAGCATGGCCACAGGCCTCCTCGAGTTGCCCCGAACATGGGCGGGCAGTACAGCAATGCCCCACCCCCCAGTACATATCGCCAAGGAAACTATCGACCACCTCTTCTAGATCACCAGCGTAAGTCTCTCACATACGCTCTAATGTAGAACAGTATTTTGGTTGGTTTTGGGTGGTGGTGTTTTTTTTAATTTATGCATTTTTTTTTTATTTTACATATAAAGCACTGTTTTGATTTGTAAATTGTTTTGATTTCATAAAGACTTTCTAATCTATTATGAACAGGTTTACGTACAGATAGTTATTGAGTCGAACTACACTTGGAATCATTTTGTGCTAAAGCTCTAATGAAGCAAAGACTTTTGGAGAAATTAATTTTCGTTGCACCATTTCAACAGTAAACAAATAAATGAAAGCTAAATTATACGTTATGGTATGTTTATAATAACTTCTCTGGGACAGTGGTGAAGCAATGCTATGGCATGTTTGTGATTACAGTAATCTGAAGAGATGTTGATTTAATACTCATTTTAAAATTAATTTAAGGATGATTGAATTCCAAAATCATACAGTATTGTCCATGATGGTGTAAAAAATGCCTCATATAGCAACCAATTTTAAATTTATAATTTATCTTCAGCTGCATGTATGTAGTAATTTTCAAAGATCACGTAATTTGTCTTCTTTCTGTTCACATAATGTTTTAGGATGTTACATAACACTGAATTCTGAACAGTACTTGATATCGCTGTATGAGGGAAATCTTAATAGTGTCAGTGTTTTATCAAGTCACCTGGCTTTGTCGGAGAGGAAGCAGAGTATTACTCGATCATAAATGGTGTTCGCTTCAGTCTTGCTTCGCCGTGCTCACTTTGATGCATCATTTGCAAGTTGATGAGTAATCTTCTCTGGTGGCTGATGTATTCTGTGCAAGCTGAGGTCATCCTTCTAGCAATTAATGCAAATGTAGTCATCTCGAGTTGAAGGTGTATAAAGAAACCTACGTTTTTTTCCTTGACCTCGGTTTCTGCTTCTCATCTCCAACTATCCACCATGTTCTATTCTTATATGGCATTGAAGCTGGAGATGTAGTGGTGTGGGGGTGGGGAGGGGAGGGGATGGTCAAAATTAAACTCTGCATTGATGTATGGTCAAAGGTTTAAACCTTCATGTTTCCTCACACTGTTGGCTTGTTATTGATACCTTCTTTATCAACCCAATGATGCATTCTTGCCATTGTATCAGCTTGTAAACAAAGACTAGGCCATTAAAGATATGATCAGGAGAGAAGGAGGACAATGGTTTCACAGAAACATCTCCATTTTAGGAATCTGAGTTTTCCCTTGATTTAGGTGGAGCCAAAATAGAAAATATGTAATGTAAATAGAAAACTAATTACTTTATGGACACATCCATCCTTGCTAAAGTCTTGGCTGATTTAACTACATTTGGTGTAACCAAGAAATTGTGTTTTTAATTAATAGCAAATACTAATAATTAATCATTTTACATATTTAAAATTCTCTGCTGTGTCTAACATTTTAAGCGTATAGTTCCCAGGCCTTGACCTCTGACTCGGATCAGTAGAGTTTGAAGCTTCCTCACTTCTGAGAGCAGCCAATATCTGTGAACCATCGTTGCACACAGTGGGTGTGTTTGTTGTGCTGGCTCTGAGGGAGCATGTTTGAGTAGTGCCATGAGAGGGGTAAAACCCTAGTTAACATTCCCCTTTCACTGGACCGTCACCTCCTGTGGAGCCAGCTCAGTGTGGAGTTAAAGACAGACTGCTGGCTTTTATTGACTAATTGAAACAGCTGGTGGTAAAATAGTGAATTACGATCAGTAGGTTCAGTCATGAGTCTAATGAATCTGTTTTGCTAACAGTAGAATTTTGTGGCAATATGCTGGGGGGAAAAAAAACATCCACAGCGACACAACCAGGAACGTTCATGTGGCTAAAGAGGTAGCTTGGTTCAAAATAAACCTTTGGTAATTTGTTGGAATGTTTAACAACATGCTATAGTTTCATCTTGTGAAAATGATGGCGAGCACTAGCCTAGCCACTATCTGAAAACACTTCATTAAAAAAGAAAAGCGGGAGCGCTAGCAAAACTGCTAAGATTATTTTACCAATCACTTATAGAATAGATTATGGGTGATTATTCCTCCATGTTTTTTATATGAGGGAAAATAAAAATGATGGGTTTAAATATGCTGTCTTAATTTCACTGATTCTGTTGATTCACTGAAGGTAATAAGAAATCAGACCCTGTAAAAAGAAATGACACTATTTTATTCAGTGTATATCTGTTGGGACTAGAACTGGTATTACCATCATGTGGGTCTATTACAGAGCTAGCAGTATGTCTGTATTTACAAGATGTGCATTGGGACAGTGTAATCCCAGTGTTAAGTTAATGACGAGACAGTTTACAGAGGATTGCTGATGTAATCCCATTTGTCACCTGGTGTTCAGATCCTTTCTGTCCTAAGTCTAGTCTGGGTTTATTATGGATGAACTGATTGTAACGCCGTCTTTAGGATGTATACAGAGCTCAGCCCAAGTGGGGGTGTTGGAAGATAATTAGTCTAATAGTGGGTGGTCCCTTTTGTTTTTCCTTCTTCTGGTCAGTATCTCTGAACCTGAGAGAATTGGACAGCGCCTTTGCAAGTCTTAACGCTGTCATTTGCATCCAGAATAGGACACCATCCATTTGCAGGTGTAACTGATTACTACAAACATGGAAACGTTTCCTTTTTTCCCCCCTCCCTCTAGAGCAGATTGGAACCTATGTTTGTAAATGACAGCCGAAGTTCTCGTCTTTACTCCCTGCTTCCCCCTACATCTCTCTCTCTCTCTCTCTCTCTCTCTCTCTCTCTCTCTCTCTCTCTCTATCTCTCCCCCCCCCCCCCCCCCTACTCGGTCTCAGCCACTCACCAAGTCTTCTACTATAAAACAAACAAGTCTGAGCTCTGCAGCTGGTTATTGCCTTGGCAACGAGAGATTGGGTCGAAGCCACTCGCTACTTTTTTTTTTGAAAGTGTGCCTTTGTCGAGGGGTTTGCCTCGCTGGAACTAGAGCACTTGAGCTCGGCACAATGTCGCCAGATGAATGCTTAGTTCATTTTGTAGGGGAAGAAATGCAAATGCAGACCTGAAACCCCCAACCCCTCCACCCCCTCAGGTACTGCTGTCATTAGAATCACTCCTGCTTAATTGTATCTCTGAAATCGCTTAGCTTTCAATTTTTTTGATTGCAACTAGTAAATCTGAAATGAACAGATTTAAAGCCTCAGTCAGATTGCAAATACGATGCTTTTTTCTTACATGCCGTTGTATAGGAAACCATTTTTCATGACCTTGTGGTATATAAATAATATACATTTTGCTTTCTTAATAGATTCCAGGCAGCAGGGATTTCTGAGAAATGCACCGCCAGCTCACTCACAGCAGAGTCCATGGTGAGTGTCCAACTTTATTCAATCTGTTCCATATTCACCATATTTAAACATCACCCCACTCGTGCTTAAGGTCATAGAAGGAGCAATCGCTGACATCACGCATACATTTCATCTCCTGAAGGACTTATTCATATGTGTGATATCTATTCCTATCTATACATTGTTGCTCATACATATGCAGCAGTGCCGCAGGAATTGATCAGAATGTATTGCAAAAGGACTTTTACTGAATTCTTTTGAATATAGAAATCCTTTTTTCCTGGAAATACTTGGTCTCTTTCTCCCTTTCCTGTCCGCTGTGGGAGGGCTTAGGATGGAATTGGTTATTTTGCACAGGCTAAACAAATTTTCTTCTGAAGAGGTTTGCAGGACTTAATGAGGCAGCACTAATTCTGTTGGTCCAATATCGCCTCGGAGGCTGGGCCGCTGCGGTCACACAGACCGGCCATTGATTCTGGCTCCAGACCTCTTCAGGCACTAATCAGCTTCTTTTGGGTTCAACTTTTTAGGCCTGCCAGGCCTATTGTAGGCCTGTGTCACCTTAGGTCAGTAGTTATTAGTGGCGACTGTGCGCATTTCCTTTAAGCACTCAGGACAGACACAAATGAAATGCATAAAGGAACCTGGAGGAGGGATTATGGATTCCACTGTTGTTTGCTAAGGCAGGCGTTGGGAAGGCTGTGACATGGTTGAGTAATGAGGGATGGTTAGGATTCCTCTTTTCTTATTCTCTGCTCAGTCTTATAGAGCCTGGATTAGAGGTGGCGTTGGTGTCCTGCTTTATGGATTGCCACATGTTGCAGATTTGCTATTCATAGAAACGAACACTGTTTTGAGCTTAGTAGGAAATGACCAGAAAGTGTGGGGGAATGACATGAATCAGGTTTTGTTTTTACCTCCCCACCATTTGCCTATTTTACTTTGATTTATTTTTTTTCCTCCATCATGTTAAAAACACATCTTTAATGCTCCATCACAGTTCTGTTTCCTGTCTATAAACATGATTGGTGACTGTATAAAAAGCCCATCACACCATTTTTTTTCTCCCCTCTTCCCCTACCACCATAATTTTACTCATAAATTTCTTATCTAAGGTAGCATTTTCTATTATTTTACTTTCACTTGCTCTGTAGGTACACAAACAAAACAGGATTTTGGTGAATAAATAAGTGGACTCCCTGATTTAAAAAAGAAAAAAAAAAAACATCTTATTAACTAATTTTATTTAAGGTTTAAGAAATAAACATTTTGACTTCCTTCCCACATTTCCCCGGTTCTGTTCACACTAGAATGTTGGACTACTTTCCATCAAATTAATTGCAGACAAGATCAGTTACTTGTGTGTTCATATAGTGCTAATGATAATTTGAATGGGATTAGAAGAACCTACATCAGTAATGTCCACAATCACAAAAAGATGCTTATAGAAATGCTCCACTACAGCAATTCCTTATTTAACACATTATTTAGTACCACGTGAGAGTTTGCCTTGTTGCTGACATGCGCAAACTTGGTTTTCTTTATCACCATTGTATGCAACAAAAGTTAAATGCCAAATAAATATCAAAATATATACTGAACTTGTTCAGTAAGGCAGTCTAGGTTAACTGTGGGGAAATCAGCATCTTGTAATTCAAAACGGTGCAATATGCAGAGAATACCTTCAACTTTGAAATCTGCTACACAGTAAAATTTCCAACACCTAAAAAAAAAGTCATAGGAATTTATCATCTCAGAATTTATTTCAAGTTCTCAGACTCTATTTATTTATTTATTTATTTATTTATAACACATTTGTTCATAAAGATAAGGTCTGAGTCACGTTTCTAAAAAAAAAAAAAAGTAGGGTTTCTAAAAAAAAAAAAATTATTTTTATTTATTTTTCCTCTTCCATGGCACTCAGTACATTTTAATGATCCTGATAATTTAATGAAATTTAATACAGTTAAGGTCCAGGTGCTGGTAACTACATGTAGTAGAACAAAGACATGAAACATTTGGAATATGGCACAATACCACACTTTCTTACTGACAGAATTGAAACATTCCATGTTGTTGTGGGTTTTTTTGTTGTTGTTGTTTTTTCCCCTATAAGTATCCTAACCATAAAATGTATCCCCTTTTTATCTTCTGAGAATGAGTATCTAAACATTCTTTTTCAAATGTTATTCCTGTCTGCGCTTTCTTTTTTCTCCCCCTTCATGATCCATCATGTTTATTTATTTATTTGGTTGTTTATTGTTTTAACTTTCACCCCACTTTCTCCATGAATCAAAAAACTGCTCTGAATTTAATTATTTTTAACATCACACCCTTAGCTCAGCGATTTAGCTCAGGCTAAATCAGAATATCTAGTTATAATTACCTTAAACCAAGCTTAGCTAATTATTTATCTTTATTGCAGTTACTTCTGTGTGTGAGGGGTTTTGTTTCTTGATTTTTCTTTATCCAGGCCTCAGCACAGTGGTCATGGATGGGATCGTGCGATGCAGTCTCAAGTCTCTGCATACCAGCATAACATGCATAGAGGTCGTGGAGGAGCAGGTGGCTATCAGCAGCGTCCCCAGGATGATCGCAGACCACAGGAGGTGCGTGTGTGTCTTTATTGAACTCTTGTTTTATATAGTAGTCTTGGTCAATATTATTCAGTTAGTTTTGTGCAACTCCTTAAATTTCAATTCTAGCACCTAAACAAGCCTAAAGAATTTAAGTTATGTTGCTAATTAAATTTCTTGGGTCCCCCCACCCCAGGGTTATAATTCATCGAGAGGTTATGGTCTGCCTCCACCTGCAAGACGCTACAACTGGAACTGAATGATTGCCTTTTCAAAGGAGGATTCTGTATTCCTCTTTTTTTTCTTTAAACCTGACTTGTTTTTGGTGGGCTGTTGATTTGTTTTAAAACAAAAGGAAAAAAACCTGGTTTTACTCAGTATAACAGTTTTTATGTACTGATTTTTGTAATTCCTGTTAAATTTATGAAATACACAATCAAATACAGTCGTGTTTGTTTTTGTTCTCACATTTCATATATTCCAGATGAGCGATGTGTGTGTTAAGAAAGAGGATCCAAACAGTGGACATATTAAGTGTGTTCAAACACAGCTGAATATTCATAGGTTCACCATAATGCACAATTATAAATGTAGATATCGGAGTCAAAACACTGTTTTAAATGATAAAAGAATAATTGGGTTAATGAACAATAGTCTTGCACTAATCTGAATTCAGATGCATCTCCACATTTGGCTAAATAACTTGATTGCAACATTTGAATATCATTTCTCCCTCTTTAGTTAAAAATAACTAGTTTTGAATTTTTATCACCTTGCCCCCTAAATATGTCTGCGATGTATTTTGAGTTGAGGAATTATTTTATTGTAGAAAATATTTATTAAACTCCTGATGGGATAGCAGCTTTTTAAAGTGGTAGTATGAATTTTCATGAAACCCACAGTGCAAGGAAACTTTATGGAATAAATTGGACAAATAACATTTAAATAATTAATGACAGCTGTTCAGCTTATAGAGCAAGACTGGGTGTCTTCAGTTTCACCCTGAAAAAGATTGTCATTAAGTTTAGCTGATAGTGTTAATCAGTTTATATTTGGATATATAAACCAGTTTTTGTGATCGAAGGGGAGATGCAGTGGCTGTTCTTATAGCAGTTGTGCGTATTATTTTCTGATGATTATTAACCAAACAAATCAGTCGCTTAATGGCTCAGCGTTAACATTTATTGAAACCCGTACTGTAAATCTTCAACTTAATATATTTCCCAAAATAATAAGACTAATTTCCCATTGCCTAGTAAAAAGCTGCAAAGTATTCAGAATGTTTGTTTTTTTTATTGTTAAATTTAATTCTTATTCGTTTCAGAAGAAACTTTAAAATTTTCTTAAATTACAAAAAGTTTTCGTGTGAACAACATAAAATCTCGCGGTGTCAAATGTGTCCTTTATACTTTTGCATCAAGTTCATCTAAAAAGTTGAAAAGCATTTTAAAAAAGCTTCATGAACAATAGTAGAGAGAGAGAGAGAGAGAGAGAGAGAGAGAGAGAGATGTGTGAAAATAACAAGCCTTTTTTTGCTGCACGTCCATCCACACCCTAATACAGCTTGGTTACAAACTCCAACCGTGAGATATTATTTCTGGATGGATATAATCTAATAAAATCCTCACATTTGTACATGTTGAAATGCGCGTTTGTTTCTGTCTAGTGTTTTAAGTTGTTCTCCGGAGTCGTTAGAGGCCGTTTCCTGGTCTGAGCTCTCATACAAAACGCGTATTCGCCTACCAAGTTCTGCCGTAGAGCAGGTTCGACCCCGCCATGTTGTACTCCAAGAGGGCGGAGTCCAGGTGAGACAAACCGGGGAGGTGCGCGCTGTGCAGCCCTGGCGGACTCGGTGCCATGTCGTCAAGCTCATCCGCAGCAGACGCTAACGTCTCCACTGTTTGGCTTCGCTGCTGTAGTGGCCCCGCAGTCATGGCGACGTTTTGGCCTGAGGTCTGTGTGTCGGATCCGTTCTGACAGGGTTTACCGTCTTTGACGAGCACAGGCACGGTGACGCGCCTCGGTGAATGCTGCTGATGGCACGCGTCCCCGCCGTCCTGCTGCTGTAACTGCGGCTCGCGTGTCGCTTTGTCTTTGGCCTGCCGTTTCATTTTGTAGCGGTGGTTCTGAAACCAGATCTTCACCTGGTTCGGTGTCAGGTGGATCAGACTGGCCAGGTGCTCGCGCTCGGGCGCAGACAGGTAGCGCTGCTGTTTGAATCTGCGCTCGAGTTCATACACCTGCGCCTGAGAAAAGAGCACACGACGTTTCCTGCGCGGAGCCGCGTGGAGAGTCACCATGGACTTGGCGTCCATTCCCGCGAGCGCACCCATATTCATGTTCATAGCACTGGAGGAGCCCATGAACCTAGGAACTTCAAAAGAAACAGGATATTAATAAGAGTAGGCTGTTATTACAACAAAAATAAATTAAGACTCGTTAAGATGCGTTATAAAACTTCCAAGTGCATTTATCACAGTCAACATGCTATTATAATTATAATAATAAATTATTTAAAATACAAATGTTAATACTGTCCGTTTTAACTACATTTAAATCGTTTTTCCTTAGTATAATCTAAATAAAACTCGTAGCAAGTTCCCTTTGTTAATGTCCTTGACAATTGTATAGGCTACAGTTTTTTTGTTTGCAATTTGTTCTAACCAATACTAATTTAAATAGTTTTTTAAGATTTTTTTTTAATCAATTTTATCTTATTTATGATTTTACAAATTAAGTTGACTCATTCATTTGGGTATTTGTAATAAAGTAATCAAATATATTGAAAAAAATTATATATATATTAATTATTTTTATTTCATTTTATTAGGAATTTCAACTTTTCTTCTTTGACACGTTTAAGAATCAGGAATTAAGTGTAGCTGTTTGTAGGTATTTGTTTTCTTTTAAAGAATTAGCCCATTTTAAACAACCGATATGCTGTTATATTGAATAATGCAGCGGTGGCTTTTTCATTTAAAAATAATGATAACATTTGTTGTAATTGTAAGATTTGTTGTGGCATGAACTCACGTGCTGCGTAACGCGGCTCCGGGTTTGTTCCGTACCAGGCTGCGGTTGCAGCGCCGCTTCTCACGCTCTCTTGGTAAGTGGGCAGTTCCGCCACTCCGCCGAGACTCCCGTTACAGTATCCCGCCACGGCCGCGTGTGAGAACTGTGACATGCCGTGCGGCACGTGATAAGCTCCGTGGCTCACTCCGTGCTGCTGCTGCTGTTGCTGCTGGTGGTGGTGGTGTTGGTGATGGTGGTGGTGGTGCTGATGCTGCGCGCCCTGTGCAGTCGGAGGAGGAGGCTGCCGGTAAGCGCCCTCCATGCATGCGAACTTCTTAAAGCAGCTCTCCTCCAGCGGGCTCAGGATGTCGTTCACGGAGAAAGGCGTGGAGTGTTTCGGGCTCAGGGACATGATTCAGCCCCCGCGCACGCAAAGATGGGTATGTGGTCGCGCTCCGACCGTCCGACACAACAATATAAAAAAAACCCAGAAAATCCTTTGTGGAACGCCTGTGATGGCGTTGTGCGGTTACTCGTTTGCACGGTAAAAAAGCTCCAAGCGAATCGACACAGGGAGGGAAAGAGCCGTCTTTATCTCACTGCCTGGTTCGTAACTGCGCGCGAGGGATACGACAAACACAGGAGGCGGAGCAACAGGAAGTTAAAAAACTACCGTGCGCATTCCACCCCCAAGGATGGCTTGGGTCCTGCCTCGTGCGTTTTGTTACATTTAGGACACATTCATAATGCTTTATTATAAAGTACCAAAGTTTCTAAATTATTCTGTCTGTTCTTCAACACGTTAAAATCATCACGGACACCCACTGTGTTACAATATCAGTTAGTAGAGTTTAATCTCCTTTACAACAGTCATCAGCAAGACCTTAATGTTTAATATTTATCTCACATGCAGTCACATTTAATGATGTTGAAGCATAAATGTTTGCATCAGTCTGAGATAGCCAAAGCTAGTCCAACAAATCATGATCCTAAGACGTTTCTTTGTTTTTATTTGTTTGTTCTTCTTTTGAATAGGCATTAGAAAGAGCTTTGCTTCAAATAATACACTTTTAGGGTACATTTCAAATACTGTTACTACTTCACTGAGAAATTACTTTTTCCTATACCTTTCCTATACATATCTATAATTTATTTTTATATAAAGCTGAAAAATCACTTTAAAAACAGTTAAATGGTACACTGTATACCGATGCTATCATCATTTATGTAGGGTAAAATCTTAATAATAATGATAATAATATAATTATTGTTTATTATTATCATTCTTATTATTACTATTCTTATTATTACTATTATTATTGTTGTTGTTCATTTTTATTATTATCATGATTGTTATAATAATAATAATAATAATAATAATAATAATACCTTTATTATTATTATTATTATTATTATTATTATTATTATTATTACGTACTTTTTACAATTTACTAGCCTAATAATAAATGTAACAGTATTAATAATGTAATACTGTTCTATATTAATGTATCGTTTATGACTAATAATTATTTATTGTTTGGTGTAGCGTGTAGGCTTTTCACGGTGAAAACACTTGGGTTATACATCTGCTTGTGCGGACTTTCTAGTTACAGGCTATGGAAAGTGTGAGTCTGATCAGTGCAGTGCAGGGCGGTGCGCTCTCCTGAACACATACACACACACACACACACACACACACACACACACACACACACACACACACACACACACACACACACACACACGCACACACACACACACACACACACTGACCACATGGCGCCCAAGTCTTCACACAGTGCTGAACAAAACCATGACGAATTAATCCTCTGTGTGTTTTGGTGTTATATAGCATATAGCAAGTTGGATAGATTGGCAAAAAATGTCAGGTACGTATTTTTATATAGATTTTATCCATGTCTTACAGGTTATGAAGTGTTTCTAATGAATGTGATTTGAATTTATATTTTTATAACCCATATCACAAACGATAAGCCTATAAGTCTTCGTTTTCTCATTGTATGCTAAACCTAATGTTTAATGTTAAAAATAAACATGAACAGCAAAATGACTGTTAGGCAGTTAGAACCTGAAATAACTGCTAGTAATAGTGTTGAAGCCTTTACAGTGTTTAATGTGTGGTGTTGGACAAACTACTGTGCATGTTAATTCAACTCTCAGAAATTTCATGGCTGAGCTACAATAAATCCAGATTTTCTGATCCCTTCTGACTTTACACTCCAAATTTGCGATTTATGAGGAAATTCATTCAATACATCTCGATACAGAAACTTACCAGGTTTTGGTTAGGGCATGGTTTATCTGTGCTAGCTTTTCTTACAACTTTGTATGACTTTCACCCAAAATTCTCTGTACTCGGAATTTTGCAAATCAGTTCTAGGTATTTTTTCCATCAAAATATTCCATGTAATCTCTTGGGAAAACCTGTAAAGGTTGTTTATTTTAATGAATCTTTCTCTATTTGAAAGGGTTTTAAGTAAAAACATATTAAGGGAAGCTGTAAATACTTAACACATGACTTATTATTATTATTATTATTATTATTATTATTATTATTATTATTATTATTATTATTATTATTATTATCTACGAATGTATGCGCGTTATTTATTTACCTTCTAACCCGCTGACTAATTACGAATTAACATATGAATTGGTCATTGTAACGTCACTGCTTAATTAGTGTTGCCATCGTGTGCTTCTAAAATTCAACAAACTCTTATAGATCACACGCATTACTGGACAGCCAGCACTGTAATTATATAACCTATATAGAACTATAGGTTATATATATATAATTTTTAAGTGTACTATGGCCATGGAATATCACCAAACGACGAAGGGGGGAAAACAAACAAACAAACAAACAAACAAACAAACAAACAAACAATAAAAAACGACATGACATGAACATTGTGGACAGGGGTCCAGATGTGTAGTTTGGGTGAAAAGTCTATGATAAGAAGTGAAGTTTAAAATATTTGTAGTGGTTTAGAGAAATGTTGCATATTTTAAATGCAATAAAAACATACCCCTTATAAAGATTATATTTTTGAAGAAAAAAAAAATACGCGAATGAATCGCTTTCTGCAGTATAACTGTATATGCTATAAAGTGTACAATATTCTCGTCTGTTGTATTGACACGTGCTATCACGTGTTTTTTTATTACATTATTATAATTTTTTTTAATAATTTAAAGCAAAAGTGTTTAATTTTTTTTACAGCTGGGCATCTTCTCGATATTTGTACTTATTTACACGAACCACCTGGTTTGTTTGGGTGCAGGATTATCAACTTTAGCCTTTAGTTTTTCATTAGTAAACTAGGTGTTATATAACTTTAACCAAATTCACGACCGAAATTGTATTTTTTTCCCCCTTAGGTATAAAATCGACTGAAGTGATGAACTGTGTCTTTAGTATAAATGTAATTTTTTTGATAATGGATTTTATGTTCATTACTGATTAAAAATGGATTATTTGGACCTTAGCTGATGATGGAGGTTAAATCATGCTAGATTTCATTGTTGAGCTCCATTAGATCGTTTAATTGCTGATGGATATTTGTGTCCTTGCGCTCCATACACTTCAAATGGCATTTTTGCCCCCACCTCCACCCCCACCCCGTGTATGTGTGTGTGTGTGTGTGTGTGTGTGTGTGTGTGTGTGTGTGTGTGTGTGTGTGTGTGTGTGTGTGTGTGTGTGTGTGTGTGTGTGTAGTGAAAGTGCCCAGGTGGGCTTCATCTCTCTCTGATGGGGTGAAAAGGTCGAGCGCGCGCATGGCCGCCACTTCAGTGCGCTTTTCTCTTTTCCGTCCTCCTCCTTTTCTCCAGCAGTTAATGTGATTTAAGGATCGAGTCTGATGCTAATGGAAGCACCAAAAACGCGCCTCTTTTTCAGGTTTTGCTGATATTTTAAACTCAAATCATATTTTTTGACTTGGAGACATCGGTGTCTCATATATGAAATTGCTAGAGTAAAATGATTTTATTGTAAAAAAAAACAAAAAACAAACATTTGATGTGCTCATAATTTCAAGTAAACATTGTATAATGTGTATACTATACTACACACATCATTCGAACACTGGATGTAGATTTTGCTGTCTGGGCTGCTATTAAAGCCCCAATGTAACACAGGCTTAATTAAACCCTGCAGACTCTGTCATAATCAAATTTCAGTCACATTATGATCGAAATGTACTTGAATTGACTTTTATGATGGATTTTTAATTGACTTTTATGATGGATGATTTATTTCTTATAAATAAACAAATCGCCACTTTTTCCTTCCAAAACGCACGGCTTTTGATTGAATCACCTCTTCCACACTATTATGAAACACTATACATGTTTTTTTAGCGACCCAGTTAGAGAATTCATGAGAAACAACCACCTAATTAACCCACAGTTTTCTACATGACCTAAGTTCATCTTCAATATGGAGTAAAAATATTCAGCAATTCTAATCAAGTTTCTTCTTAATGAAAAGTTCCATAATTGAGTGTTTGTTGTGGAATTTGCTGGACCATAAGCCATGACCCATGAAGTCCTGTTTTGTCTATTGCCAGGCTAAAGATTGAATTCATTTCTTAAACAATTTCTAACCTATACAGATTCATAGCCGTCATTATTAAAAATAAATAAAATAATCAATGTTTAGTTTTATATCAGCATTAATTTCTGTCAATTTAAATTTCATGTATCTTCAGTGAACCTCTTTTATATGTGTGTCTAATTAAAAATAAATAACAATCTTTATGACTCGATTAAATAGTTGGAAGCAGTATTACAACTTTTATATACAAGAAATGTACTTTTCCTGTTTACTATACAGTATATTTAATATCCATTTGACATTGATTTACCATTCAATCGCCAACCAAGTCATATATCCTTTATTTTTAATGGAGCCTGGATCTTATTTATTCTAATCTTAATGTTAAATATTAAGCTACATCTATATCACAATTAATGAATTTTATCCTCCTTTTTCCTGCCTCACTCGCTAATCAACCTCCCAATTTTATTTTCTCTCCCTCCCATTCTCTTACTCTCTTCATCTCTCTTTTTTGCTGTCACTGGCCCACATGCTGAAGGTCTAATCCTGAGCACTTGTGAAGTGCACTAGGCCAAGCAGCTGTGTTTCCCCTGAACCCACTAAGTCCTTTTTAAAGCTAGAATTCAAACCACCTGTTTGCCCCAGCAGATGCCAGAAATAACTAATTCATTTACTTCAGAGAACTAGAATAATATGTCACAAAAATAGAATGCCACAAATAGATTTCTTTATTATTTACTTTTGTTTATTTAACTTAGAGAAGTAAATGGAAAAATGGGGGTAATGCTAAATCAGTGATTAAGCCTCTGGAAGATGACTGGAAGGTTTTGTATTGTATTGTATTGTATTGTATTCTGCCTCAACTGATTTGGATAACTACACAATAAAACATGATTAGTGTGCTGTTATTAGAAAATAATCAACCACAGTGGTGTGATGTAAGGCAGATTTACAGTCGGTACACCAAAAGTCAATTAAGGCCAATAACCACATCTCCCGAACCATTTTATTGCTCTTATACCTCAGCAATTTGCCAAGTTTCTTTGCCATGAACTTGCTGTGACAGACTTATTGACCATTCCATTGAATATTTATATATTTATTAACAGAAAACATCCCCATATTGAATGCTAGACTGTAAATTTGTATTTATTAAATAGTATTTTAACCAGTATATAACTCGACCTAACAGTTTAAAATGTGGAGTGTCCAGTGTGCCTCGCTGTGTAAGTTGTGATCGCAGTACAAATGAATATAAATCTAATAGAAAAAAAAACTTCATTAAACCAAAGTGCCAAATTACTTCACATCAGTCTGCCATATATGTAATATTTATTTATTAATTAATGTGGTTAATGTTGTGGAATATCCATGAACAAGTTAGTTCCTGTTGTCACTTACATTATAGCAGCTATTGACAGGAAGTTCAGCTCCAGCTCTCTTTCTTTCTCTTGAAGTCAAGCAGGTTTATTGTCTAGAACATCACTGTTCTGATCTATGTATTTAATCTGTATAAATCTATGAGTGTTTTCTAAATGTGTTCATTATGTATTACTAGAACAGTATGGGTTTATTCTGCTATGTTTTTATGTTTAGAAAACATTGAACTTCATCCAAGTACTGTCCCAAATATTAGTACAGATAGAACATGAGGACTGAGGGACTGTACATATTACCCACAATATGTTACAAGAATACATTAATTTTAGCAATGAAAATAAAATATTATTGTTGTTGTAAGTTGTTTGTAAGTAAAAACTATTCTTTTTTGTGTCTGGTTTACCTTTTTTTTTAAAAATATTTTTCTTTTTACCACTTATGCTTATGTGATTTCTGCTGAAGTTGTTGTCAAAAAAAAAAAAAAGGAAATTCATTTTTATTTTGTATAATAATGGATTGCAATACTGCAACATCACATAAAGCTTCTTAGAAAAACAATGCCAGCTATCAATAATGTGAATCTACACAGAGCTGATGTAGATAAAATGATATCTTGTACAGATATCTA
This sequence comes from Tachysurus fulvidraco, assembly GCF_022655615.1. Lineage (NCBI taxonomy): Eukaryota > Metazoa > Chordata > Actinopteri > Siluriformes > Bagridae > Tachysurus > Tachysurus fulvidraco. The sequence continues at coordinate 13,680,302 of NC_062533.1, forward strand.
TATCTTGTACAGCTAGGACAGTGTTCAGTATTCAAAAAACACAAGGAACAAATGCCTAAATGTTGAAGCAAGTGTAAGTCTTAAGGTTAGAATAGAGCTACAAAATGTGCAATGATTCTGGAGTTTGTGTTATAGTGTACTAAATGTCTCTGTAATAACTGATGATTGTTTATGATATACACTTTAATGACAGTGAACTGTTTCACTCCCTCTTAAATGACAACATATAACTTAAATACATTTTAATGTATCACCCAAAGATGAAGTGTGTTTTGGTCTTGGTGTATCTTACTGAGGTAGTCTTAAAGATATTATGTATGGAATATGACAGAACATTCCTGATAGCCAATTTATATAAAAATCTGTTTAATTTTTTCCTTTTATCTGTCTTTTCTTGAATACAAGCGTACAAAGAACTGTGATATGAAACATTTATTATTATTATTATTATTATTATTATTATTATTATTATTATTATTATTATTATTATTATTATTATTATTATTATTATTATTATAAGTAGTTGTATTAACTGGTTTGTCACCATGGCTGCTGACTAGTATCAAATGAAATGCATAAATTATTATAATTATAAAGTCATCCATCATTATTATATCTAATAAAGAAAACTGATTATATGCTAACTTTCTTCACTGGGGTTCTTTATGTTCAACTTGTTAGAGAGCAAAAATATAAATAAATACCTAGATAGATAGATAGATAGATAGATAGATAGATAGATAAATTTAAAGAAATAAATCATTTCATGCAGAGCATTCAGACCAATGCACAGTCAATTAAAGGTAATGCAGCAGTATGATTAAAGATTATGTTTATTTTAATTTAGAATTAAACAGTTTTGAACCGTTTAAATGCTTTGGGTCACAAATATTGTTATATTTTGTTCCAAAGTAGGATTTTCAAAATTAAACATTTAGATATACATTTAAAGGGAAAAATGTTTCTAGATGCAAATTTATTTTACAACACGAATGTTTGTTTTATTGGATGTGTTAAGTACTTATTTTTACTCATTGTATTCATACACAGTAAAACGCACAAAAGAAATTGTCTCACGTTTTACTTATTTTGGAAACACATTGTTATTTTATAAATATAGCTGAATTTGAATAAGGAACATTGCTGCCATCACGTGGTGAGTCTTGTAATTGCAGAATTAGTTCAAGTTCAGTTTTTATAGCCATTTAACCATATGTAGCTGGTGCAGTACCATAAACAGTAAAATGAAACAACGTTCCTACAGAAACTTGGTAGTACATAAAGACATAAAGCTACATAAAACATAACACATAAAACAACAAGGATCCAGGGACTAAGGGAGTCACAATATCTATACTGGATTATTACGTATGGATTATTAAATCTTTACAATTATATAGCATAATAGCTAAATAATAAGCAGCACTATATCTAATTCAAACTTTTTAGAATCTAATCTAATCTAATCTCTACAGAGGCATTGCCATACTGGCACAAGTTTGGGCATATTAATCTAAGTGAAGGGAAACTAAAGCTAAAGCATAAGAAGACATTATATACAACTGCAGACCTCAGACCACATAGACCATATATCTCTGGAGCCGAACCCTGAATGTCCAAGTCACCGATGATCTCTCTTAATGGAGGAAAGACAAAAAAAACAGTAATTTAATAAGTAAATATTTATTAATTATTCTCTCTCTCTCTCTCTCTCTCTCTCTCTCTCTCTCTCTCTCTCTCTCTCTCTCTCTCTCTCTCTCTCTCTCCCCCTCCTCTCTCTTTCTCTCTGTTCAGGTTCAGGTTCAGAAGAATCAGACGTTTTCAGTACAAAAGCAAAAGTGCACGACATAATTCTGTCCACACGAGGGAGCGTTTGGATAAGGCAAATCCTTACAGTGTTTGTTCAAGCATGAACCCTGATCATTTACAACTCAGCTACACTTCAAACGCCAGTGTTTGCCATAAGAAAGTATTTGTTATCTCATTGAAGTATTTGTTGTATTGAAGCTTTTGTCAAATAAACCCCTCAAAATTAAGCCTTGAATCTTGAACACACTCTTATACCTACCAACAAACATGCATATGTATGTAAAAATGCAACAAATAGACAGTACACAAGGTTTGTAGACACTGAACAAATGAATTTCATCAAAAAAAAGTGCAAAGAAAAGTGCTTATACAATTCACCATAAGTCTTTGGTCAAAGGATCCTTAACATCCTCTATTTAATTATAAACAAACAAACAAAAAAAAAACAACAAATAAATAAATAAATAAATGTACAGAAGTAAGTGTTTCCCTAGAAAAATCTGGTAGAAAGTATTTAAATTCTGGACAGAAACAAGAAAGGGAGAAATTATGCAAAATATACACACATTACAAAGCATGCACGTTGATACAGAGTATTTACTAGTATAACATGTGGTTTAACAATTTATCTGGTATTAAAAAGTATTATTTGTAGTCCTCACCTTTGAACCATGAAATATTGATTATCATGGACCTTTCACTCAGAATGATTTTCTCTGAGAATTCTTGTCAAATTTATTCGAGTATATCATAAATAGGAAATCACAGGAAATCACATAACACTAGGGGAAAATACAAGCAAAATTTTACACTATTAAAAGTCTACAGTTTATTAAAAATGTTATTATTGAAGACATCAGTCTAGCTTCATTTCTGCATTTAAAGACAAATAATAAAACTTTACTTTCGGAATCTGCACCTTTACACAGCCTAAATATATAAACATTAGGTTATTCCTTCACTTTATTGGTAAGCATATAAGACAATAGTAAATCATTGGGGAAAATAAAATACTGTATATGTGTAATCACCTGTTAGACTGGACTGCCTTTTTATTTCATATTGCAAAGTTTTGATTCCGCTTCATCAAAATGCTCAAAAGCATTTCTTTTTTTATTTTTTTAAAGGAAATTAATAATTGATCTGTAACATCTGGCTAGATTAAAAATAAATAAATAAATATTTAATCTGAGGTCAGACACGTTTTATATGTTTGGTTGTCAAAGGACAAAGAACTGTACAGTACATATTTTATCATTATAGATTATTAACACATTTACATTTAATAGTAAATTTAATAGAATTTAATATTAAAATGTATAATTAATGATACAAAATTTATTTAAATATACTTGCGACTTTCTTGTAGTTCTATTTTTTTGTTAAATGAAGGCTTAATAATGAAAACACTTTATTTAAATATTATTATTATTATTATTATTATTATTATTATTATTATTATTATTATTATTATTACTACTATTATATCCATTTTAAGCTCTTAACATTGCCCCTTATTTTTAGGAGTCTGTTCTTACGTTTTCAAAATATAGCTTTCACAACGATAACACAACAGATCTTCAGGTTGCGCATGCGTGGTTTTTGAAAGCGTGGCCTAAGCACTAACATTCTGCCTCATAGAGCTGCTGTACAGTCTGGTTAGATTTAAACAAAAACTTCGAAATTAAAACAAAAAGCATGAAGATATGTTAGAACGTACAGTTAATATTTGTATAGGAACAGACATTTTTTTGTTACTTGGGTAAAACATGTTATTAATAGGAGCAGAAAGATAATAAGCAGTTTATTGTAGTATGATGTCTCATAAATAAGAAAAGAATGAACTACGCCTTTTCTGAACGAATAATAAGATATCACTTATAAATGATGTCTAATGACCAAGGTTACTTTTTTCTGTAGGGAAAAACTGAGCTGGTTAATACCCAGTGGTTGTCCTCGTTGCTGCTGCATGACCCTATGTTTTTGGAGCAGCATGCAGTAGGAAGTGTGATGAAGAGCTTAAGCTACAGGGAGGAGCTAAATCCACGCAAACACAAACCAGAAGTTGTGCTGGGAGATGTGTGTAGTTCCTCTGTACTCTCATTCAGTGGAAAGTGGAGGTCAGATGCAAACGGGAGACAAGAAGAAATTGCTTTTCCAATGTGGACAAGGTCAGAGTAAAGAGTGAACATCGTGAAGTCTCTGCAAATGGGTAAGTGTATTGTCTATTCTGTTCAAAATATAAAGATGAAAAGGAAAATAATTTAAATAGACAGTTTACACGTGAGAAATTCAAGTTTACTTGAAACTCGTTGGCTTTTCAAAATAATTTCATGCGTCTAATAACTACATTATTTTTTTCATAGTTTAAAGACACACTGCCAGAGCCAACAGTTTTATTTCCTTTGGCTGTAACATTTTAATATTTTTTATAATAATAATTTACTTATTGTAATAAATGCAAATAGAGATTTTTGTGCTGTGTAGTCTTTAATAAAAACATATATTGCGAATATTGTTTTATCCACGTGAAGTCAATATAAAGATGAATATTCGTATAGAAGAAACTTCTATTCGTGCACACTGATAAGGTTATTTTAGTTATTCTACCAATCTGCAAATTAATACAACCTGAATTATAAAAGGCATTAAATTATTCACACAAGACCTTTGATAATATAGTAAATTATAAATTATTACTCCAGGATTTTACAAATTCTACATTTTTATATGATGCATATGCAGTACGTGGAGTTTCTTCTTCTTCTTCTTCTTCTTCTTCTTCTTCTTCTTCTTATTATTATTATTATTATTATTATTATTATTATTATTATTATTATTATTACAGAGCAACCGTCCTACGGCGAGGTGAATCAGCTGGGCGGCGTGTTTGTGAACGGGAGGCCTCTACCCAACGCCATTCGCGTGCGCATCGTGGAGCTCGCGCAGCTTGGTATTCGACCTTGCGATATCAGCCGCCAGTTGCGCGTCTCTCACGGCTGCGTGAGCAAGATCCTGGCACGCTACCACGAGACAGGTTCGGTGCTGCCGGGTGCAATAGGCGGCAGCAAGCCGCGCGTGACCACACCCAACGTGGTGAAAAGCATACGGGAGTATAAGCGCGCGGACCCGGGTATGTTCGCCTGGGAGATTCGAGACCGGCTGCTGGCTGACGGTGTGTGCGACAAGTATAACGTGCCGTCGGTGAGCTCCATCAGTCGCATCCTGAGGAATAAGATTGGTAACCTGTCGCAGCCCGGACAGCACGAGACCGGCGTAAAACCTCACGCCCCTCCGATTCCTTACAGTCCGATGTGTGCTTATCCCTACCCCAACGCCATCTCCCCTACCGGCACAAAACTCGGCGGCCCTCCTGGTGTCGGTGTCGGTCTATCACGAGCATGGCCTTCAGTGCACACCGTCAGCAATATTTTAGGGATACGAGCTTTCATGGACCCTTCAGGTAATTAATCAACTTCTTTATTGGTTTCTTCATTTTTTTTAAAGCAGGAAATAAATCTGAGACCAGAGACTTATTATATTAAAATATACAGACGAATGCAAAATGCAGAAAATCTAAAGATAAATAAATAAATAAATAAATAAATAAATAAATAAATAAATAAATAAATAAATAAATAAAATAACAAGTACAAAGAAATGCAAAAAGAATGCAAAATAAACACAAAATTTAAAACGAGATGTAGAAAATAAAAAAATCTTCTCAATATAAATACAAAGTAATGAAATTGTTAACAATAAAACGTGAAAATATTTATTTGACAGATTTTCAAACAAAATATAAATTATGGTTACATTTATTATTATTATTATTATTATTATTATTATTATTATTATTATTATTATTATTATTATTATTGCTTTTGTTGTTTTTGCTGTTGTATTTTAACTAATACTCTATAATGCTATGTTGTATATAAAAAGGAATTGTATTAATGCGCTTTTGGGGATTGTGCCTATGGATGCAGGATGTATCCTATGATCCTGTGCAGGATGTATGTAGTATGGTGTTAATGTCAAATGAATATGTCCAGGTAATATGGTATATAGTAAGAACTGATTATGTGGTTTATACCATAATGGAACTGAGAAAATGTAATTAGAGTAAATCATTTGCGACAATGACATTATTACAAGACCACTGTGTGGCTAATATTGGAATGTGTGTTAGGCGATCATTTGCAGTTTAGTAGGTGTTAGGAAAGGTGTGTTAGTTGTAAACCATATCAACAATGTGTTAATGTGACGGGGAAGTAATAGGAAACAGTGTGTTAAGTATATTGGGCTCTGTATTAAGGTGTAAGAAACTTTTAAAATAATTTTAGCTCATGGCAAAATATTAATGGTGATGTAATATTAACAACAGATACTTATGTATAAGTAATTAATTAATTTCGAAATAAAAGGCAACCTTAGCATTTAAACATAGCTAAGAAGACTTTTTGAAAAGTAAGGTAGGGCAACGAAATTCCCTCTGTGTGTGTGTGTGTGTGTGTGTGTGTGTGTGTGTGTGTGTGTGTGTGTGTGTGTGTGTGTGTGTGTGTGTGTGTGTGTGTGTGTGTGTGTGTGTGTGTGTGTGCGTTCTGCGTCTCACTGTATTACCCGCTTATTGACTTTACTTAACTTTACGCTTACTATTTTTATAATTTTTATTTGTTGTAATCTAGATCTGGTCTAGCATGGTTACATTTCTTTCTATGGTTAATAAAAGAAAACACTAGTAAGTATGAAATATGTTTAGGTGACAAGGCTATGTGCCCCTGGTTTTATCTGATATTAAATAATAGCCTATATCATTTCACTTTAATATGGTTTTAGTCTTTAGGCTTATCTCATCATCATAAGAATCAGTAAAGGATTTAATGATTTTTTTCCCCGTACGATAAACATAATTGATTTGGCCTTTTGTTTCTCTACCAATTTTCTGCAATTTACGCAATAATCGGTTACAATTAATGTAATAACTCTAATAAACTGTGATGCAAATAAGTTATTACTAGTAACAACTACTATTAAAATCTCCAGTTGATTCTATATGACAAAAATAAACAACAAATAATAAATGTTACAAATGTGAAATAATTAATGGTATTACCATTAGATAAGCCATTTGAATGACCTTCATTAATGTTATGAATGAGTTTATATTGTGAAAAACATCATTGCGTTTTGATTACGTTTTAAAGTCTATATTAATATATTTATTTAATCCTATCATTTTTACTGTTTTTTAGTAGTAGCTAATATGTGTATCATTATTACTGATTTATTATTGTAATTATCGTTTCAGTATGTGAGTCTGTATTTAATATGGCATCGTTCACAATAATGCATTTTACCTACTTATTGGAGGCCACATATTATTGAACTTAAACTTTCCTGATTCTCCCCGTAGCCATCGCTGGACCCGAGGGATATCAGCAGAAAATGGAGGAGTGGCCATGCGTAAACAGAACTTCATTTCCCTCGCATACAGTTAACGGCATTGACAGATCATCTATAGACACAGATATAAAATACAATCAGGTATTTAATGCATCCGAATATGTAGTATATCTATTTGCTCTGCCCTGTTAAGTGAGCAATCTCACGGCAAATTGGTGAGAATTACAAGTTATATAAGTTATATATTCTAACACCGCAGACTGAACAGTAAAATTGTCCAAAAAAAAAAAAAAAAGAATTGGTATGAATATGACAGACATAAGTAAATGCAGTTATTCTGCAATGCTGCTAAAAGCATGACTTCAGTCTTACCTCAACAATTCGAGATATATTGATATGACATTTTAGGTTATAATCTGGGAATTGATTTCATTAAGAAAACAAGTCACCTGCTGAATTTCTCTATTTTTCTACAATTTTCCATAATTACATGACATTAAGTAAGGAGTTATATCTTCTTTTTGTTGTTCGTTTGTCCTCATGACATGATATGTTATTGTTGAGGTTTTCTAGTAATTATTCATTGCTTGATTACTGGAAAGCCTGTAGGATTGCTAATCTAGACTTGTTTAAATGCTCTCTAGACATTCATCGATCTTGCCCTATTTTGCTTTTCTAATCCAACTGGATGCCTTACCGGTATTTTAAGATGTTAGTAGCTTATATTGCTGACCCCGTTATTAATTTTAACCTACATTCACGATCTCTTGACCTTATTTAAGATTTCTAAACTCAAACTAATGCTGTATTCGTGTCTCTGACAGTCTCCGTCGAGTCTTAGCGGATATATGCCCCCCTGCCCCTATTCTTCCCCCAGTCATTACGGGGGAAACTATGGGCATCACTGGCAGCCTCAGGGAACAGGTCTGGCGCACAACGACTCACACCTTCACACTGCCATGAACTTCAAACCTATATCAAATGGTGAGTTCTAATACATAGTGGTTTGGTTGGATCAAATGCAGGTCTGTTCAACATTTAGTGTTAAATGTGCTTTTAATGCTGCTGGATAATGCATGTTAATTCAGCATGAGACTCCTGTGTGTGCCTAACGCACCTAATCCATCTTGCTTTTAAGGCAGCAAGCAGAACATATCGGGCTACTGTTAGCTCAGTGTGTGGTTTTGGTTTAGACAAACACGGAAGAAATGAAAGATGTATTTATTTCTCTAAACTTCGCCCACATCTGGTTTGCAGTGGCAGACAGAAAACCCCCGAGTCCTCTGATTAAGCAGCAGCAGCATCATGAGGCACTGAGCAGCGTTCACAACCTGGTCTTACCCACTTCAGCCTCATAAACACGTACACACGCCCACACAGTTCAAATGAACGCATCTGCTGTTGTCCTATTTTAAAATAGTAAGTAAAACTATGCCGTAAATGTTCAGTGAAATTCTAAACTGGTAAAAAAAAAATAATAATAAAAACAAACAAAAAAAAAAAAAAAAAAAAAAAAAAAACCCCGAGCGCAGGTTGTTATATCACTTGGAAAAATATTTTAATTGTGAAGGTCAAGTGAGTGTAATGAACTCCTGAAATGACATAAGAGCTCCATGAAATTGGTCACCTCCCTTAAATTTAAGTGTTATTACAAGACAAAAAAGTTTTTACAATAATTAATTGATATTCTTTAAAACAATAAGAAAATGAGTAATTTTATCTAGTTATCTACTTTAGGTTATTTTAATGTTTATGATTGCATTACTTGAAAACTTTGTAAAAAGCATCAAAACATTCGTTAACTAGGTATTTATAGTAATTGAGCCTGATGCTCCAACCAACTGCTATTGTTTCTAAATAAAACTCAGGAAACAAAAGTGTATGTCAGCCTGCAGCTATAACGTAAACGTAATAAAGTAATATCGAATATTCGTGATATTTTCTAAAAATACATTTAAAAGTTACAGTCTGTGCTGGGTGATGTTGAATTGTTGAGGATTTTTAACATTTGGCTTAATTTAACATAGCATCCTTGATTCCTGTTTCTATCAGAGGAAACATTCAGGGTTATTATACTAGTATAACTTTAATTGTATAGAAAGTTTGAAAGGGTTAATAACGGTTATTAATTTAAGTTTAATTGCTGGAACTGTGGACCACAGGTGATTTCTGCAATATTTGCAGTCAGTTTTGTTTCTTTGGACAGTGTAATGACATTTGATTTTATACTTTTAAATAAAAATAAACCTAAAAAAATGCAATGAAATTGTTGTGTTGAAAAAATGGTAAATTTATGGCAGCCTATGTCTTGTGAATATGGATTTTTTTTTATTTACCTAAAAATATTATTAATTATACAACTTAGCATAAATATATACCTTATATTAATAATTGTAGGCTGAATTCAAAATGCAATGACAAAGGTGATACTTCTTTTTATTGTGATGGCCACAAATCCTAGCTACATTATTTATAGTCAAAATTCATTTGTGTCTAATAAACGCATGTTCAAAAGAAATGGACTTTTGTTGGGTTTTATTTTCTCTCAAAAGGTATCCATTGAAAAGTTAGTATTGAAATGATACCAAAATCATTTACAGAAAAAAAAAAGATTTTATAGGGTACAAGTAGTCTAATATTTATAATATTTACTATACATTTAAGATGTTATAATAAGTATAAGAATGAGACAGCGCTGTAAACCATATAAATATACTATTATTGCTACTACTACTACTACTACTACTACTACTACTACTACTACTACTACTACTACTACTAATAATAATAATAATAATAATAATAATAATAATAATAATAGTAATAATAGTAATAATAATAATAATAATAATAATAAGAAGAAGAAGAAGAAGAAGAAGAAGAAGAAGAAGAAGAAGATGAAAAAGAAGAAGAAGCAGAATATTGATCAGTTCCCTTTTTTTATTTGTTTGTGCGCGTTTTTTTTTGCAATGAAACGGAATGTATCAGAATCTTGCAATAATATTCGGTTGTTTTATTATATTTGTCTGACTAATTTATATAGCTAAGCAATTAAAGTAAATGTGGAAAAGGTGAACATTTGCGCCTTGCTGAAATCAATGAACGTTTTCCCGAATGCAGCTTTTATATCGCTTTTTGTCACACTCTTTATCTGGCATTATGTTTAAATAAGAAAAACAAGTATTCTCCCACATGCAGCCATGCAGGTGTTTTTTTTTACACACAGACTGGAATGAGGGGAGAGGAAGCTTTAATAGTGAGAACACATGCGTATACGCAAGCGCGCCTTCACACGCACTCTCACATTGTGCTTTAATTCACTGCAAAAACAAACAGGGCAACGTCTGATAAGAAGCCTTTAATTAGGCTTACACACAGACTTTATTCTTGCTATGGTCTAGGCTTTACACATGAAATGCATTTCTGGCAGAAATTGTATAGTGTTAAATTCAGAATAGTTAAACAGAATGAAGTAGAATTTAGAATTAATATTTAGTTGATATCATTTAATAAAAAACAAAGTATATCTCGTATATACTTTTAGAAAATGGCAAAAATCACATAACTGTAGAAAGAGAAAATGTAGGGAATCTTTCTATTATTTTGAAAAGCCAACAAGTTTCTATTTAACATTATAAACATTAGTCAAATTTCAACATTTTATAAATCACAATAGGACATCAAAAACACTTCAGACTCAGTTAGTGTGTTTGTTAAGTTGAACAGGAGGAAGTAATTCCTCAAGCTCTATTCTTCAGGCTCTCAAAGGTCAACTGTGTGTTTGTTCTGACAACTTTAGCTAATGGGAGGTGTAAACTGACCCAAGAGTAAACACCTCTAACTGAATGTAGACATGGCAAAGAAAGCCCAGGTAAATAATGGCTCAGAAATAGGAAACATCACAATAAGGTTATGACTAATGCAGATTATTTTACTTTGGAATCCCAGTGTAAATAACTGCCTATCTGCTAAGAATACAGAGCGTGATTTGACAATTTGCAATATAATAATATCAAAATAACCTACACTGTATTACATTTTACAGTTTACAGTTTTACAGTTAGGTGTGAAAAATGAGAATCACAGTGGTTTTGTGTATTCTTTGCTTAGACAAGCTTTGGAAAAGTTGTGTTAAACGTGTGATTAATAAGTGTTAATGTATCTCAACATATAAGATTTGATGTTTGCATGAATTGCCTTTTTTCTTCTTCATTTTTTTCATGCATTTTTTATGCATGTAACTTTATGAGTGTATGTGCATTTTTTTTGTGCCATTTAAAAAATATATTAGTATTTTACAATCAAGATTCTGCATTGTTTATTTTGCACACTGTGCTTTATTTTGAAACAAATTACAAATGTACAAATTATTAATACATAAAATTAATGCTAGAATTTTAAAGATCAAATCTTTTGAAAACTAATTTAAGAACATTTAATTCTGATTTCTTGTCTAGTTTGTGCTCTTAGTAGACTGTTGGCCATTTAAGAAATGCTAGAAAATAAAGAATCCCTTTTAACAAAACCTGATAGTCATATTTTCATGTTTTAATTTAGAGTAGATTAATTGACTATTGAATAATTAAAATGCACTGCTAGTGTGTCTGTGTGCTACATTTAATTTTACATTTACAGAATTTTGTCAGATGACCTTATTTAGATAGACTTAGATTTATTTTTTATACGACTGAGAAGTTGAGGGTTATGGACCCAGCAATGGCAGCATGGCAGTGCTGGGACTTGAAGCAGTCTAACATTTCAGCCACTCAGCTATCAGCACTCAGATTGTGTTTATGTTTGTGTATTATTGAGTGTTATAATACAGAGAAGTGACAAATAGAATTAATTAAACTTCCGTTATGCACTATTTGGCCAAACATACAGAATGTGGACACATAACACCTTTATGTATATGAGGGCTGTCACAAAGATAGAAGTGCACAATTGTATACAGTAGAATGTCTTTGCTTCTGCATTAACAATTCGTTTAACTGTAACTAAGAGGCCCAAGTCTGTTCCAGCATGACAAGTCTCCTATGCACAGAGTGAAGCTCAATAAAGTGGTTGAAAGTTTGAAGTGGAAGAACGTGAGTGTCCTGCACTGAGCCGTCATCTAAACCCCACTGAAGACCTTTGAAATGAGCACCAACTTTGCACCACGTCTCACCCAACATCAGTGCTTAATGTGGCTGATTGAGCAAAAATAAACAGCAACAGCACAATCCAAAAAGCCTTCTCAGAAAGTGGAGTGTAGGAAAGGGAAATCAACTCCATATTAATGCTTTTACAAAAATATGCTTGTGATCAGATGTCCACATACTTTTGGCCATACAGTGTAGCTAATAATAAGTCAATGGTGGTCCAGTGACAGGATCCTGCTCTCAGCCCGCCAGGTAGAGAACCTGCCCAGACCATCAAGGTTTAACTCTAGGTGTTGATCCCGAGCCTAGCTAAAATGGGAAGGTTGTATCAGGAAAGTTAATGCGCATAAATTAAAATATCTATATTGGTTGCTCTGTTGTTGTGACCCCAAACAGGGAGCAGCCAAAGAACAGCAACAACAAGTGTAACTAGAAACTCATATTCACTTAGCATCCATGTGTTCTCTGTCAGACTCCAAACGCTCAACCTAATTAGCTGATTAGCAAAAATCCTATTAGCTAGATACAACCTAGACTGTTGAATTGTAGATTTATGCTAATTTCTTTTATAGCTATTCTATAAAAAATAAAATATGTGGGGTGGAGCCTGTATAGTGGCTATATATATATATATATATATATATATATATATATATATATATATATATATATATATATATATATATATATATATATATATGTGTGTGTGTGTGTGTGTGTGTGTGTGTGTGTGTGTGTGTGTGTGTGTGTGTGTGTGTGTGTGTGTGTGGCTGGTTTCCATAACACATTCAAAGCACTACTACATTACATACAACATTTTGCATAGCATGTTTCTTATAGTGATATAAAGACAATGAGGTGATCAGTATAATCACATTTAATTAGCTTTGCTGATGGACTAGCCAGCCAGCTACACTCTGAGACTCTGAAGTGCTGAAGATTTACTGCAGGAGAAAAACAAACTGAAATAAAGTTGGTTTTATGAGTGGACCTGCATTATGGTATTTTATTTTATAAAATTAAATTGATTAGTATGGTAATATTGGTTGATTGTGGATCATGGATTAAATAATGCAAAAAAAAACAAAAAAAAACACAGCATTTGCTACTGTCTGGCATCCACTCAAAATAGATGAGCATGTGATGTTTATCATGTGGTGAAATTATTATCCTATTTTCTCAACCAAGGCTATGATACTGTTGGTCATACAGTGTCTGTGATGTAAACCACATTTTTATTAAAATGTTTCTATTTTCTTAAATCAAACTTTGCAACAGTATTTTTTTGGCACTGTCTTTAATCCCTGTTTTTATTATTAACCAGTTAATTATTATTATTTCCTATAATATCCTATTATCCTACTCAGTTGAGTTCAACTCTGCACAAATTCCACACCAGTTAGGATTTCATCAATGGATTTAAAGAGCAGGTTTGTACTTTTTTAAGAAGTGCAGCCAGTGTGAAAAGCTTGATCTCCTTAATACCAGTTGTGTAGCAAACAGGTTTAGTGTGTGTTAGTCTGAAAGAAAGCTGTCACTCTTACACCCAGTAATGATTAATTATCAGCAAAAGAACAAACTGACAGCACCTAAACAAAGAGGATGTTTCAAAGACAGACATTTTAATTGTGTGGTATTACAGTATGCATGCTGTTCATATGATTGTTCCACACACCTTTGAGCTCACACGTGTTTAATCAGAATCAATTCATACATTATTAAATCTAACAGACAGCGTCACTCCCAGATGTGTGGACTCAGTGTGTCAGACGTAGTGGTGCAGACCGCAGGCGCCGTGTGATACACAACAGACAGAGCATGAAACCACAGGGTCATTTCTCCACCCTCACTGTTTGTCCTGTGGATTCAACTATCATACACACACATACACGTCACGTTCCCAAATAAATACTCTTATAGCTACGAAGGTAGCTTCTACTCCTACACCAATGAGAGTATCACACTAAAACTTTGTATTGGGCAAAGGTTTAAAGATCAACCATATTTTCACAAATTGAAGATTACATGTATATGGTGCAAAGATGTCCACAGACAGCATTATGGAAAAGAAAATATCATCTCTTACCCAGTATGTTGTTGGAATTCTGACATAAATACAACATAATGTAATTTGTATAGACTTTTCAGAATGGAATCAAACTCATCTTTTTCCATTGAAACTCTAATAAAGCTAGCTAATGAAATTTGTTTAAAATGAACTAAATAAATGCTTAAGTGTATGAACAAGCACATGTGCTGTTTTATGGTCACATAAACCAGGAAATGTAAGCAAAGCTAAACAACTAAATAAATGTTCTGTGACGTTATTGAGCAATTTCTTATTCAGATGTTACTAAAGCTGTGAAATAATGAGCTGGACTGGAATAAACACATTGTCAAGAGGTATGGTTAAATAATCTTTTTAAATCATGCTCTCAATTATTCTTAAAAAAAAATACAAACAAAAAAACACAGCCGGTGTGAAAGCTTTGATCTCTTCAAATGTTTTGTTTTCAAACTTTAAAGATTTCTCAGAACTGTAGATTTCAGTTGGACGTTTCAATTGAATATTTCAGTTATAGAAATAACTAGCAAGCTCACAACACTGACAAACGCACGTTTTATTCTGTTTGTTTCCTGTATTCAGTCAAGGACACAGCAGTTATATCAGTTAAATCTCATAACAGGAAGTGTTATGAATATTATACTTTAATATTCCACATATTATTACTTCCACAAAACAAGATCAATAAATACAACAGACAAAACATACAGAGAACAAGGGCTATAAACTGTAAACTATGAAGTTTTAGATAGTGTAAGAGCAATAGTTATATCTGTATATCCATAGTGTTCAGTGTTATTAGCACAGTCATACTGTGTTAGTTGTTGGACTAGTCCAGGTGAGCACTGAGAAGTAGCAGGCTTTTGAGTAATTGAGTATTGGCTGGTGGTGGCACGGATGAAAGTCTGTGAGGAAGGGATGCCTTTATAATCTGGAAAGCAGATCTCAACAAAAATTAGTAAGTTTGAGAATTTTAGTGTGATGTAGATGGATTCGGCTTGATACTGTATCATAAAAATGTCTTGTTTAATAGGAATGAATGTTAATCTTGCTCATAGTCCATTTTCTTATGCATTAAATCATGCGAATAGTTATGAATTTGCTCGCAGCAGACCATGCTGTTTATCATTCATGACCTCATTTGCACTTTCTTTCCCACATAAAACTGGAGATGTTTTTGAGACCACCACTACAAAACTCTTTTTTTTAATATGTTTTCTAAACATATAACATAACACCATATTAAACATACAGAGCACATGACACGTAAAATGTACAAGTAGTGTGATATTTTCTGCACTAATGAAGAGATATGGAGGAAAAGCAGAGCAGTTATCTTGCCTACATGAGCCCAAGTGGCAGGTGTGTGTGTGTGTGTGTGTGTGTGTGTGTGTGTGTGTGTGTGTGTGTGTGTGTGTGTGTGTGTGTGTGTGTGTGTGTGTGTGTGTGTGTGGGAAGTGAAGATAGAGTTAGTTGGAAACAGTGACAGCTTTCAAACCGTGTTACTCAAATGCAAAATGCAAACATTTCTTCTGAATGAAAATAAGTTGATTTCTGTGCAAA
This sequence comes from Tachysurus fulvidraco, assembly GCF_022655615.1. Classification (NCBI taxonomy): domain Eukaryota; kingdom Metazoa; phylum Chordata; class Actinopteri; order Siluriformes; family Bagridae; genus Tachysurus; species Tachysurus fulvidraco. Next base: position 13,696,286 of record NC_062533.1, read on the forward strand.
ATGAAATCGATATAAATGAACTCATGTGTGTTTGAAGGAACTAGCAAAAGTGCATATGGGTGCATCTTGGATAAACCTGGCGTGACTAAATGCAGCGTTCCAGCTTAATGCATGAGTTCCAGACAGGTTTGCAGCACGCACACACACACACACACACACACACACACACACACACACACACACACACACACACACACACACACACACACACACACAATCAAACACGTACACATGTACACGCACAGATATATTTGCCTTAATATCCTTGTGAGGACCTTCCACTGATCATGCAGTTTATTAATGCATTGTCTACACTCACATCTAAACTGAGTCCCCAAAATTGGTCGCTGCTATAAGACGCACGCGCGCGCGCGCGCACACACACACACACACACACACACACACACACACACACACACACACACACACACACACACACACACAGCACTAATGCTGGGAAGAGCTAAATGTTGAGAAAATGACAAAGATTGACAATTACTATGACACAAGTATGTTGCTTCATTATTTCATTCATTGCATCTATGACCAGCAGGGGCGGTTCTAGACCTTTTTTAGGGTGGCTCCAGCCCCCCTGTCTGTGATCTCAGCCACCCTAAAACTATAAGTATAATATTTACTTTCAAAAATAAAAATTACGTTAAAATGTAGGACATTTTTTTTTCAAAAAAAAAATTATTTTTGAGTTTGATCCAAGAGCGAATTTTTTTACTTTGCTTTTACGCGCGTGCATTGTAGTCTTTCAATAGTGCATCATCAGCCGTCTGCTTTATGTGAACGGAGGAGCACAGGCACGCGCAGCGTGCATGCGCAGTCAGAGCTGGAGGCAAAGACGGTTATAGAAGGTTTTTTGTAAAAAATTACTGAAGGATTTTCACAAATCCAGGGAATTTTGCACTCCTGAGGTTGTACAATGGTATGCTATTTGTGTTCAAATTGTTTGCAAGGATGTGTTTTGTGTGTTTCTCCCACAAAAGCATGTTTTTCAAATGAAAACATATATTTATGAAAACATATTTCTATAGTAGTTTTCATTATTTAATTGGAGACATTTCTTTTAAAATGTATGTATTGTGAGGATGTATTTTATGTCATCCCACAAGTAAAAGTTTGTTGGAGGTAGTTATAAAAAGTTGTACTACTTCTGCATGTTTCTGCTAACTTAATGTACAGAGATTTGTGTGTGGCTGTAGTATATATGCAGTACTATGTTGACATTAAAAAAAGATCAGTTATACCAATACCAGTGAAATTTCACTATTCTTGTTACCAGAGTTGATAGCACAAACAAAAAATTAATGCAAACAATCAATTCAATACTAAATAAAAATAACATTTATTGATTTGGTCTTGTGAATAATTGTCTTGTAAATATTTTTATTAATGACTGCATTCATTGGACACACTGTTCGTAGAGAATGCACACATACATGAACTGATTTGATCCAAGACTGGCATCATTACATCATGCATAAAATTTTGGTGTGCACTTTTGCCATTTAATAATACCATAACGTTTGGCTTACTATGTAGTCATTTAATATATAATATAAAACTCTTCTTGTTTTAAATTCTCACTGAGGGCTAAAACCCCTAAAGATGAAATCCTAGAACCTCTCCTGATGACTAGTATAAAACAGTAACTGAAGCTAAATGAATGAATGAATGAATGAATGAATGAATGAATGAATGAATGAAACATTGTAACCTTGGCTCATTGTTTGTCTCTACTGCTATTTCTGTCATTTTTTATTCTTTGCATATCTAGGTAAGCTTTGCATAATCAGAATAGCTTTAGGGGTTCTTCCCAGTGTACAAGTTTCAGAAACTGTACTGATGGGATGGACATCATTCTTCTAAAAGATTGGTGTTTTGATGACAGGATGGTGAGAAGGAACTGATTTGGTAAAAATAACTTTAATCTGTTTTTATGAATGTAACTCATTTGTGGTTATTTAATGAGTGAATGTCATACATATGTGTACACACAGTATAGAGAATAAATTAACAATTACTAAAACAACTGAGAATTTTGCATCAAAGTGAATTCATTTGAAAATTAATTTGCAAATGTAAGATACTACTAACTAGTGACAGTAGGCCTATAGACTGGAGACTAAATGTAAAAAAATGACAAGCGAGAGTGGCTAGTAATCTATGTAGCTATGCGTAAGCCCTATGAATAACCCAAAATATATAACATGTCAATTATAACATGTAGTATATTATAAAGAACTGGAATCAACATTTTCTCCATATTAGTAGCAGAGGATTTGATTTCTCATGCAGTCAGAAGTTCATGGATGAAATTACAACCCACATGGCGGTTTGGAAACGTTACACAGGCAACAAAATTGTAGTAAGGATTATTTTTTGGCATAGGCAAAGTCAAAACAAGTTGGTGTCAGCAAACAAGTCAGCTAGAAGGAAGTTTGCTTTATTTACATACAAATACAGAAGATTTTTCCATGATATCTAACCAGTCAGTAACATGAGCTCAAATGAGCTTCCTCCTCATCCTCTGTGCTGACTTCTTATTGACCTTTGGCAAGTGTTTGACTAGCTCAGCAGCTGTTTCAGATGCTCAGCAGCTGCCATCATGACCAAGTCAGACGAGTTTTTCCTCCGCAATGACATCAGGAAGTCTCAAGTCCCTTTGTTCGCTCGGCACTTCCCTGTCGTGTGCACAAAGAAAGAGAAGAAAAAGTGAGGAGGCTAAAAGAACTGAGAAGTTCAGCTCATTGATCTCGCCGTGGTGAATGCTACTGAATGAGATGTGCGAATGCCACTGGCAGTCGATAACATCTTTATTGAATAGCTGCAGTTTGCTGACTGATTGTCGTCATCCAGAGCTGCGAGAGAGTTCAAGTCCTGACGGCAATCTCAAATTCCATCTCAGGCTGCTGGTTCTCCAGCAAAATGCTTGACTCGGGTGGCCAATATAGAAGAGTTTTAGCGCACCACCCAAGTTGTCTCAGTGTGTGTGTGTGTGTGTGTGTGTGTGTGTGTGTGTGTGTGTGTGTGTGTGTGTGTGTGTGTGTGTGTGTGTGTGTGTTGAGGTGCAAACAAAAAGCTAAAATAACCCTGGTTCATTTAATTTAATAGATTAATCAAATTGATTGCAGCAAAATGGCTCCAGTACCAAGTTTACCAGTAGTCATCAAAAGTCATTAAAAGAAGTCTGCAAAGATCTTTTTGGACGTGTACAAACGTGTTTGGTAGAAAAATGGCTGTCCGAGTTGTAGCTGCTATTCCCATCTTTTAGCCTCAGTTCCACTTATTGCTAACAATAGCCATGCCACACACACGCTGCACACCCTCAACACCAACAGGACCCAAAACACCACTAAAAGGCTACACTATGCAACCAGTGATTTGAGCACAGGCACACTGTGACGTTGGGCTTCAAGCAAGCGTGAAGCAGCTCAGATACCATACATGAACAGCGCCAAAGAAAAAGTCATTAATCAATAAGATGCTGCACTTAATCCATGCTCTGGTCAAAGACGGATAAAGTTCTCAGCTGAAACTTACATTACTAAGACTTCTGTTTCCCTGGTGATCCAAATAAAGCAGTGTGTGTGGGTGGGAGTGGGTTTGTGTCTTGCCTTGCCCTTTCTACTTTTCAGAATTGCAATACTGATGGCAAGAACCGATAGCGGGAACCACTCTGTGAAAGCTTGGCCCCCCAGGACATCACCAGATTATATACACACACCAATCTGTTGCTGATATAGCACACACATTGCTTTCCCAGAGGACTCGACGCAAAGGACTGCGGACAATTATCTAAAACATTAAAACTAGCTCAATTAGCTTTGCAGACATCAGCATTTCCAAATTCTATGCTAGGCAGGTTTGGCAAAAACATCAGTGTTGTAATCAATACAAAGATCAGTGTCGACTAGCACCAGCAGTTCTTTATTTACCTGTGCATTTGCAAAAAGCTGCATGCTTATCTCCATGCATCCCTGCAAAAACACACTGAAGCTTTTTTTTGACAGAAAGCAGTGATAATTATCTGTGTGTCTTATCCTTTTCATCTCTGTTGAACTGAAGGGTGATTTATTCTTAAACACATATGCGTGTGAAGTGTGGGATGAAGGAGAGAAGTGGTTTCGTCCATAAAAGCATGTGAATGCAGACGTTACACAGCCAGGGAAGGCTTTGGTTGCCGGGTAACTTGGGAGGAAATGGATGAGACGTTGTCTGGTAAATAATGAAAATGAATCATACAAATACAGCATGATAAAAAAAAAAAAATGTACACAGTTTTTCTCTTCCCACAAAATTGGTCAATTAGCTGAAACGTTTGCTTGGTATTTTAGTTTTGCACCACAGCTATAAGGGTAATGTACCAAAGAAAAACTAAGTTATGCAAAATACCTTTTTGCAAATTTTAAAAACTGAAGAGAAATAAATAAATAAATAATTGAACCCTTATTTATCAGGAAGTACCTTGTTACAATATTTGAATGGGATTTTTTTAATGTTTGTACTACACATGTAAATATTTAAATGCTTAAATATTTGTACTTTGGTTTCCCCTATTATAGTTGACTTTTACTTACTATATTAAATAGAAGAAAAATCTCTACTTTAGCATACAGACTTAAACTATATGGCCAAATTTTGGACACCTGACAATTTCTTTGAAGATCTCATTCAAATTTATTTCCCTTTGCTCATATAATAACCTCCAGTTATATATTTTGAGTTCAGTATATTTTGCAGCATGGCTAAGTATTTGTATTTAAGTATTTAATTCATTTAAGCCAAAAAGCACCGATGCACTTGGTGTTGCAGTTCTTCTAAAAGGTGGGATTAAGTTTTTCCAAAGATTCATTGTAGGGGAATTATAATGCACAGCATACAAAGAAAGATCATATAAAAGCATGTGGTGCCAACTTTGTGGCAAATTTTGGAGAAGTAAAAAATAAAGTGTATACAATTTTTCCTCTACCTGCAAAATTGGTCAATTAGCTGAATGGTTTGCTTGATATTTTAGTTTTGCCCCACAGCTATGAGGGTAATGTAGTAAAGAAAGACTGAGTTATGCAAAATACTTCTTGCAAGTTCTAAAAACTGAAGAAAAAAAATGAATAAATAAATAAACCCATTATTTATAAGAAAGTACCTTGTTAGAATATTTGAGTGGAATTGTTTAATGTTTGTACTACATTTGTAAATATTTACTTTGGTTATTCTTTCCCCTATAGTTGCTTCTTTCTCACTCAATCATTCGAATCAATTACTCACATCTATCTGCTTCTTCACACACATTGTTTTCATCAGAGCAGTTTCATAGCTAGCTATTAGCATTCTGCTAGTTCATGTTGTTCAAGTTATTATTATTCTGGCTAACATTTGTGAGAATGGGAACAAAGATAGTGAAAGTTATGGCAAAAGGCCAAAGTGAATTTAAAAACAGTGTATTATTTGAGACAGACATCTTCTTTTGGAAATCTTGTACTCTTACATTGTAACTTTATATTTCTCTATATTAACTTCAGTGAAGAATTTGAAGTTGTGTTCAACGTTTACCAGAAAATATAATTTGATTAATAATTGCAATTTTAATTGAGAAAACATGGTAGGTACTTTTATCACCTTTGACTGGAAGTACAGTCTAACTATATGTGCAAAGCATTCAGTTTAGATTCTGTAGACATTAGACATAAAATTTAACCATGTAATCAGATGTTTTATGTCATTGGTATTATCATTGAATTTGATAAGGAGTATTTCCCATCATCATGCACATAGTCAATAGCAATCAGGTCATAACAACCATGCCATTGATGAAGAGCAGAAGTGGTTTGCTCCAGTGTTCATTTAAAAGGGTTAATTAAAAAAATGTTTTGGTTTTAAAATTACATTTTATAATTTTCTGTGGAGAAATGCGTTTACTACTTTAAACTTTTTAATAATAATTGAATAAAAGTTTTTTATTGATGTAAGAACTTATCTCACAAGTATGTCAAGGTGTAATGATATTTATTGTGGGTTGTACACATGGTAGTGAGCTCATAGTTATGTACTTAAAATCTCTGGATCTGTGCTGGAAGGATGGAAACCTTTTTATTGCAAAAGATAATGTTATGATGAAAGTGTTTGGAAAATGGCAGTTAAAAGGTATTTGAAATTGAAATGCATTAAAAAATAGCTTAAGACTTAATTAGACCTTAAGTGTGTAGTTCAGCAAAAATCAAACATGCATAGTTTTACAACTTTTAACATATTTGCTTGATTTAAAAGTGTTTAAATTTAGCTTTAAAGTAAAAACATGACAAACTAAAGGTAAAGCTGCATTAAGCATTATGTAGACCTCTCCCATTGGTCTTTTAATTGGGCTGAGATAGAGTGAAGCATGGTGCAGCATACAGACTAAAACTATATGGCTATATGACTATAAGTAGACTTACATCAGGTTAGAAATGTCTCATCACTGGCATAATATTAGTATTGTTTCTAACAGGTCACAACAAAGTCTTACCTTTACCTTTAGTTTGTCATGTTTTGACTTTAAAGCTAAATTTAAACATTTTTAAATCAAACAAATTTGATAAACGTTGTAAAACTATGTTTGATTTTTGCTAATTAATTCTAAAGGTATTTTTAATGCATTTCAATTTCAAATACCTTTTAGCTGCCATTTTCCAAATCTAAATCATATTCATCTAAATCATGTTTCCAATTTTTTATGTATTTTAATGCATTTCAATTTCAAATACATTTTATCTGCCGTTTTCCAAATCTAAATCATATTTCCAATTTATTAAATAAGCATGTACTGACTTCCAGTTTGCACTGGAGAACTAGTACAAATGAACATAGAGACACAGACCACTATTAAATAAATATAGGCCCTACTTCCATCCAAACATGCTGTTAAAAATCATGATTATTTGCATTTGAGCAGCGAAGCACCCCTAGAAATCTGTGTAACCTGAGATGACTGTGTTGTGAGTGTGTGTGAGCCACCCTTTCCTTTCAAAAGCAGCATTAAACCTTGCACCTTAAGCCCTAAAACAAATACTCTCAGATTATTTTGTCAAGTGATACCTGGGAGCTCAGGCACAGCGAACAGTGCAGAAGATTAACAGATCAACAGTCTCAGGTCTGCACTGTCAGAGAGGTTAAGGAGAATAATATATGGTGTCTATTGTTTAAGTACATCTCCTAATCTCAAAGGCTATCTAGTCTGATGAGTGAGTGTAAGAAACTGTAAAAAGTTAAGGTAAATTGTAAGGGTAAAAAGGGGGGAATATTATATAGTAATATATTATATAGGAAGTTCCCAGGAATGTAGTCCTGGGTGAGGTCCTTCTCCCAAACTTTATTTACTTTATGATGATTTGTGGATGTGTATCATTACAAAATGTATACAAATACTAAAATTTCAAAAGTTAGCAGAAACAGTATTAATTACTATACCACAGCACATGTAAATCCTTTTCAGCACACGTCAGATGGTGCTGATCACATTTTCCAGGACAATCCACATGATCCAAACATAACAATAAATGAATGAAATTTTTTTGCTTTTATTATTATTATTATTATTATTATTATTATTATTATTATTATTATTATTATTTAATTTTCTGTAAGGAGACAGTCAACCTTTATGGTAAGGAGTCTCCAGTGTAATGCATTTAATTCAGTTTCTTTGTAGATAGGGTACAATTTGTCTTTGCCCACCTAGACAACACTAAAGTGACTTTACACTTGATTTTAACTCGATGGTTAACTCATCTTCCATATATTGATTTGAAGTTGTCAGAAATTAACACTGTGTCTGAAAGTAAAGTGCAATCTTAACATATACAGTATACATTATAGTAAAACATTAGTCATATTTGCATGTTGGAATTTGACTGAAGCATTCTTGACTTGTTCGTCAGTTCCTCAAGCAATGACTGACAGGCATGTGAAATAAAAAGTGTTTAACATGATCAGTGACATGGTTTTTAAATGCAGTCAAGCAGAATCATTCAAAGCTTAATAGGAAACTCAGTAGATAAAGTGGGAAAAACCACAACAATCATGGTGAAGAAATCAGGAAATGGAGGCAAGTCTGACACAACTGGTGCTGGCAGAAGCATAAAGGTTTATTTTCTATTAATTCCAACAGAAGTCCCTAACTTCTCCTCTAACATTTATGTTTAGATAATCTGACAATGCTTTGTTTCTGCAGAATTAGGTCTACATTTATTGTGTGGTGCACAAACAGTTGTATTAAGTAGACTCTGAACATATTGAAAACTGGTATGGGGTAGATATTAGTCAGGTTATTTGTTCTTATATTTATCATAGCTCCTATAGATAATTATAGATAATTATCCATGTGGGTACAACAAACATTGTTGAATCATCTCTCAAATATCTGCCTTCACCCAGGCAGAGCCATTTTCTTAGAAAGAATAGTATGTGCCTTATAGTGTTAAAAACACAAAGTGAATAAAGCTTTTTATTCGCCACAAAGTAAAGTCTCATCCACCTACTGTGTGTGCTAATAACCAGGAGAGACTGAAGTGACTGTAGATAAGATGTAGGTAGGTTGAATGGGCTTTGTGTGCAGATTGGCATGAGGAAGATTTATCTTAATGTTGGTGCATTCATAATGTGCAGTGGAGGAGGACGCTTGCAGCCCGATGTCAGCCCTTCTGGGTGGCACAGTGAGAAACCTCTGATATGATAGCATTGTGCTCATGAACAGACAGTGTGTTACTAAAACGCCAAAAGGAAGTGGGTGAAGGGGGCTTTTAGAAAAAATGTTGGCTGGTAAGGGTAGGTAAGAAAATAAATCCTGAACTAACTAAAAGTTAAAGAACATTCAAGCACATAAAATAGATTATCTTTGGCATATGAAAGCTCTGGGGTTTTTCCTCCCTCTTATTTTTTTGGGGGAATTTGTTGCTTCTTACAAATACCGTATTATGCTTTTTTGTGCTCTCTTACTTCCTTTTGCAAGCAAATGAAAGAACATTCATCTAAACATGTACATGAACTCTTACTATTAGGATTACTCACATGAAATGGCAATTAAGACAGGATGGCATAAGAAGTGATTGCTTTGTTATATATTGGCCCATTTTTCATAGTTTTCCTTACACTCCATATTACACATTTGTTTTTGTTACCTTCACATGTCAATTTGTTACCTTCACATGTCATACTTTTAACTTTTGTTACCAACAAAACTGATCTCAATCAGAGCCAAAATGCTTTCAGCTGAGTCATTAGATTGACTGATTGAGTGATTGATTGACTAAATGATTGAGTGAGTGATTGAGTGAGTGATTGAGCTTAGACTTATGCCATCTTTTTTTAACATTTTCCTGTTTAATGGGCACAGGCTTAAGCTCTACAGTATAATATTATTCATAAAATGAATTAATTACCATTTAAACATATTTAGCTTCACGTTTCATACAAAAACATTTTTTAGGCTTCCAGCTGTTATTTGGAGTTTATTCCTGTTTCTGTTGGAAAGTTACTAACTGGCTAAATAGACTCTGAGCATATCCATGTCACGCTGATGGCCATGGAAATTTTCTTTTTTGGGGAACTATTAAATATATTTTATTTCCTTTGCCTGTTAATATTACTAGCATGCCACAATTGATTGATAGAAGATTGTGTCTTAAATAATTTAAGGTCATGTTCTCAGTTGCTCACTTGTCAGTTACCACCCACCAGTCAAATCACCCCTATTATACTCCAGCTATCTCCTAGGGAGTGTGAACAGTAACGTGTATAAACATGTATAGCCAGCCACCACATATTTCTAAACAGCAGAAAAACACTCGAAGGAAAGCATTATCTGCCCCATCCACATAGATAATCCTGCAATTCTCTAGTGGTGTCCAGATGATAGGGCACATGCTTTTCTGTTGCACAACTCACTCCTACCACCATCAAGCGTCCATCTAAAATACAAGAGCATGTCAAACTTAGCAATTGAATTGAATAGGATATTTATATGGTTCTGTCATACAGCGTCAGAGTCAGAAGCAGATGCCAGTTCAGGTTAATGTTGTTTGTTTAAGACATCAGCAAACAAAAAAAATGGAAGTAAAAAAAAACATGAACAAGAGCAGACAGAAAATCAGATGATCAGCAAACAGTAAAATGTGTGTAAATGCAAAATCCAAAAGCTAGGTGACAAGGCAAGATTAAAAACCAGAATAGCCGGTTTAAGTCAGGTTAAGGCACACTGAGCAATACTTTGCAACTGGCTGCGTGTCCAAAGTCTGCTGATATAGGTGCGGGTGTGACTGGGAACAGGTGAGCATGAGATGACTGTGATGAAATGTTGGTGAAGTGCTGTGCTGGGGTTTGTAGTTTGCAGGCTCTGGTGTGTTCTGAGAAGCAGAACACTATCTGGTCTAATCCAGCACTGACATGACAGATTCTTCTTTTAAACTAATAAAAGTGAAGACATATATGTAATTACTTTCTGTGATAGATGTATTCATGTTTGACATGTGAATTGGAGAGGTCTTTAGCCGAATATTGCTACAGAGAATGCAGCACAGACATGACAGGTTCTTTGAATGCATGATATATTGCTGTTTATGTCACTGTCAGAATTCCCAGTCAGGATGTGTCACCTCCAACTTCACTCTAAACTGAACCTTTAACACAAGCATACAACTGAACATAGTATAGAACAAAACTACATTGACTTAAATGAACATGTGCGTGGATCAAAGTGCACCAGTGTAATCACGCTCTTCTCTTCGGCAGACTTTGAACAAGGTCCTCGAGCTCTAGTGCTCTCTGAGCTGCAGCTTACAACAGTCTTAAGCAGCTGCAGATGTTTGCTGTAAATGCCCCTACGACCTACTGTATAATGCCTCTGGTAGTGCCAGCAGGCAAGCAGGGACAGGCAAACCTGCCTGAACCACACTGGGGATAAAACTCAGGCCCTGTAATATTCAAAGTACATTAATGCACTTCTTTCTGTTGTTTTTGAATTTTATTAGTCTTTTAATTTTTGTAATAAAAGAGGAATTCTCCCCTGATTGAAGCTTCAGTAAATGCACCTAACATCTAGATTACAAACTCTTCTGTCCCAAAGAGATACCAAGCTGAAGCTGTGTTACTGTATGAGAGTGCAGACATTTTTCTCTGTGGCTCTTTCTCAAGCTGTCAAACACTTTTATCTTTTATCACTTTTATCATTTTTTTATCATGTACCAGATTTTCAGTCTGCTTGTAGGAAACATGACAGATGTCTCAAGGTAATTATTAACGCAATGTTATTAATATTGCACTTTTACACAAAACTGATACAAATTTTCAAATCAAATGTTAGATTTCTAATAAACAAGCAAAAGCATGTCAAAAATTGCAACAAAAATCTTTCTCATAAGGAACCAGAGAAAAAAATGGAACCCATCCTCTTCTACATGATGCTGGATAGTGGGATTGTCAGTTATTTGCTACTGGAAGCGTAAAGGCAAAGGGTGTTGAAACAATGATCACTAGAATCAGTCATCAAATGAGAACAGTACATATATGTACAGTACATAACATACTCATGTTCAAGGCAAATGAATCAAAGAGGGCTTTGGCTGAGTAAGTATTGTAAAAAGGTCACCTGATGTTCCTTGGCCCAAATCTGAAAAAAAAAAAATCTATGAAAAACCTTTCTTAATTCTGTGATAATATCCGCATATACAAACTCTGGAGGGACTTGGAAACAATCTGTGTGTTTTGAAGAGCAAATTGGCTGACAATCTGTACCCTTATTAGCTAACATAAGCTAAATTTTATTTTATTCTAAATGTATATCATTTTGGATTTATGACTTGTCAGGCTTTGTGAATGTTAGGGTTTTTAAATGTGAGTCCAGATGCATTTACGGTATGTTACATCTTACCTGTCTAAGCAGGTCAATTTTAATGTAATGTTGCTGATCTGTCACTCAGCCAATTTATGCATGGGAAAGTGTGGAAATAAGAAGTTTATGCTTTATGTTTTGAAATGACTCTGCTCTTAGAAAAAGGATTACTTAATTTTTTAATGTTGACAAATATTTTGAAGCCATTTCAAAAATAGCTTATTTGTAATAGCTGAAAGTATAATGTTCCTTCTCTGATTTCTGATGAAAGTATCCTCATTAGAACATTACTACCCTCATTGCCCGTTATGAGTTGCTTCATTGCTGCCGATTAGAAATTGGACACAGTCATGAACGCTGTCCATCAAAAGGTCTGAAGAGGCGATAAAAATTTCTCAGCTACAGTAAAAAGCTTCAGTTACACTCATTAGTCAAAACAAAACAGAACCTAAAAGAAAAGGTGACCTAGTGAGTTATTCCTTTTCTTTACTTTTCTCTTTTTTTTTTCTTTCCAGGCTGTGTTAATCAGCATCGTGCTCTCAGGAGTTTCATGGTCTACCTACAGCAGTCACTTAAATGCTTTGGTTAAATTCTGAAACTGTTGTATAATATGGAAACTGAAAGACATGAAAGAAAAAAAAACTGAAAGAAAACAAGCATTTGATGTTTGTGCATCACTGACGATATATCAGTGATGCAATTGTTTTAGATTAAATATGTCATTTTCTTTGTCTATGTTCAGGATTACTCTTGGGATACTTGTGATCCAATTTATAGTATCTATAAAATAACTTGACATGTTTTAATCCAAGTTTAAGAATTAAAAGTTTATAAAAGTAGTAATTACTATTAATTTTTATTAGATGAAGAAGAGATTCTGTCCTGTTTCTGTTCTGTTGTATACTGTATATACAACAGTCTGTCAAACCTTCCACTTAAAAATCAAATTTCATCACCATATTGGCCTGAATTAATACACTGGATAAGAAAAGGTCTGCACACTGCTTTTAAAATGTGACCACCTTATTGATTCTGCATTTATTGCACTCTTCCTAGAATAGAGTAGAGTAGAATAGAGAAGAGAGAACTTTATTAATCCCCAAGGAGTAATTTCTTATCACAACAACTACAACACAAGAGCAACAGGGAGGATAAGGACTTAACCCAAGAGCAGCACAAGACCTAAAGTGCATAATAAACATAACATACATGCAATATACATGTACATACTACTTAAGTTATATGCAAACTAAAACTGAGGTCTCTGTCAAACATCTTAATTGAAGCCGTTCCTTAGTTAACTAGGTTTTGCAGGCATTATCATTTTTTTTGGAGAAAAGAGGATTGTAGGATTTGTGCCATGTAGAAAGGTTATTGAGCTATCCGTGATTTCCTCTATCTTGACTAGAGCTACAGTCCAAGTTGAAGAGAAGTAGCACCACAGCATGATGCTGCCATCACCATGCTTCACCATGGGTAATTAACCCCCAAAAGGTCCCCCATGGTCTCATCAAACCATAATATTCCGTTATGTGGTTAGACAAAATGTAGGGGGGATTAGGTCTTTTTTTTATTATTGAGAAACAGTTTCCATTTCTCCATAGTTGTAATGTGTCTGTCTGTGTTTTCCCCTTGTTTCTGTCTGCCGTCTCTCCCTGATGTTAATTGTTGACCCCGCCCACCTATCTGTTACCATGGACACTAATTACATTCATTCTCTTCCCCAGGTGTTTTGTCTTAGTCCTTGTCTGTCTCTGTTTTGTGATTGGTTCTTGTTCTCCATATATACTCTGTCTGTTCACTTCAATGTTGTTGGTCGTTTTTGGTGTTGGTGTGTGCATGTCCATGTTCCCGTTTCCTGTTTGTTCCGCGTTGCCTGCCTGTTTGTTTGTGTCTTGTTTAGTAAAAACCTTTAAAACTGCATTTGGATCCTCACTCGCCTGTGTCTCACCGTGTCACATCGTGACAGAACGACCAACCTCCAATGGATCCAGCAGAACTCCTGTTTTGCCTACGTCAGGAGGACGCCCCAGTTGAGGAGTACACGGAGGTATTCTTGGACCTGTGCAGCGAGGTCAATTTCGATGAGAAGGCGCTCAAAGACATTTTTAAGCACGGACTAAGGGAGAGACGGCAGACAGAAACAAGGGGAAAACACAGACAGACACATTACAATAGTAGCATATAGCCCAGACATGTAAAGAACAGAAAAAGATTGATGTCACTTGTCACATATTCCTTTAATGTAGGTGTAGTTGTCTTGGCAGGTGCCCTAAGAAGTATCCTTGTGTTTTTGTCAATTTTGGAAGAACATCCTGTTCACTGTGATGTTCCATTTTCCTCACATGATGCTGATGGCCTTTGTGGTGTTCATGGGCAATCAAGAAATTCTACAATAAATTCAATAATACTACAAAAACAACAGATTTTTGTTTGGGGTTAATCATGTGATTGGTTCATTATGAGCACAATCACCTAATCCGGTATAAATGGATGCGCACACATCCAACCAGGTAATCATTAAGTTTTTTTTCTCTCCCTAATGTTTCTATTTGTTTTCGACTTAAATTTTGTTGGTTACCATATAACATTAAAGGTGTATGAAAATCTGATGGGATTTGTTAGTTTTGTTTTTATTAAGAGACGTGTAGACTTTGTATAACCACTATAAATATTTATTCATAGTACTGCGTAGTGTAGGGTTTATAGATGAATAAACACATAAACAACAAATTTATATAATCTTTAATATAAAACTCTAATCTGATGATTATTATTCTAAGAATTATATTATCAAAAATAATTATGCATATTTTCCAGTTTTCTTCTATTTTTTACTGTAATTATTTTTGAATTATGCGTTACACAATTACACAACTTATACCTGTACTTTTTTATAATCAAATAATCCATATGAAATGTAGAATTCTACTAACTCAAAAAAAATATTTATTCTTAAAATTAAACCTGACTAACCTGACCTTTAACTTGCTAAAACACTGGCAACAGTGAAGTCAACACATCATTTCAATACAAACACTAAAAAAAACACTCAGGTTCTAGGGCAACATAATTTCTTCATTATTGTTAAACTATTATTAATAGATTAGCAGATCAGTAGCTCCGTTATGCACGTGTTAAGCTCAACCGCTTCTCAGATGAACTGCAATCGACCCATTCAGAGGTGCAGGCAGTAAAACCTCAGGTCAGGTTTTAAACACAGAGGCTGATCAATCACAGCTGAGATGAATAACACTTTCTGTATGTACAGTACAGTGGCTTTGGCTTTATACAGGCCTGAGAAATGGCGCCATTCTACATATAAAACAGTGGGGCATTGACTGGCTGTGCCCACTTTATATAAGATAGTATTGCATTTACATTAGCACAGTGCTAACTCCAAAGAATGGGAAAGAGATACTAAAACTAGCTGTCGTGTATCATGTTGTGGTTATGTTGTATATAAGTGGGAAAATCTGATCCGCGGAGGCCGCACCAAACGACTTCCAAGACTTTAAAGATCTGCTGCTAACATCTTGGTACCAGAGACCACTTGTAGCACACAAGGGACCTACACAATATTAGACAATATATATATATATATATATATATATATATATATATATATATATATATATATATATATATATATATATATATATATATATATATAAGTATTTTCATCTCAACATAGTGCCTGATTTAGATAAATTCTCCCCCATGTGTTTCCAAAATTCATCCATTATACGTTATGAAAAATTTGGGATATTCCCCAACCACAAGTCACCTATTAAACAGAGGTTTCATGGTCTGAGGTTTGTAAAGATCTTAGGAAAAACAATGTTATCTCACTCTTTCTGCTTTATTTTCTATCGTACTGTAATTTTGAGTACTGAGTGCATTTCTTCACAATTATAACCATGTTACTCTAACATGTTACTCATGCTACTATAATGAAATGATTAATTTATAACAGTAAATAATAAATTAATTCATCACTGAAAAACATTCATTCATTAGGGCTATTTGCAAAAAGTTATGCAAGTGAATTTTGACGTTCAGTTTTGAGGGAAGGGAGTTTTTTCTTGCCACAGTCACTTCAGTCACCGCAGGCTTGTTCATTAAGGATAAATACAAACACATTTAAATATAAGTCTAATATTATTCTTGAATTTTTGTATTATATTAATCTTGAATAATAATAAACTTTTTGTATTATGTATGTCCATTGTTAAAAGTGCTATACAAATAAATTAGAAAATTTAAAGTGAATTAAATGGATTTTGGTAGTAAATGAGTAAATATTTGGTGTCTTTACATTAATTTCTTATTGACATGGAACATCAGACCCTCCGGCACACAAATACACACACACACACACACACACACACACACACCAAAAAAAGGACCATTGAATCTTAGAAAACCTTTCAGGCAACACCAGTCATCCATATAGTTCTGTTTATTTAAAAGTCATTTATTACCTCTAATAGAATGCATCACACTAACCTATAAATACATTGATATGCAATATGTTTTTGTCATTAGTAATCTTTGCTACATGACTTGTTGTTCTTTTTGCCCATTTATAGGACACACTCTATACACAGCCCTGCAATGTATTAGAGTCAAAGGCAGACCACCCACCCCTCCACTGTTGGAATAGTGTCCATAGAGGACAATTAAGCTGTTTCCCCAGGTCACTCTTGGCTCACTCGTTAAATCCGCATGAAGGCAGGGGAAAAAGGCAGGGGGTCTTACCCGTCTGGCATGCAGCCAAAAGCATTAGCTCGATACTGACAAAGTTTCTGCACCAATAATATGTCTGTTGAGAAACAAAGCCAGTACAGATCACAGAGCGATTCACTAATGGGCTACAGCTCATTAATCAGTGCTCTCCCATGTGTGTGGGTTCACGTGTGAAATATCAGTTTGTAGGAGCGTGTGCCGAATGAAGCAGACATTTCACATGAGTCAGAAATAAGACCTCCATGGTAATAGACACCAGAATGTAAAACATATATAGGCTTATTACATGTCACGTGTTTTGGTCTAAACTACCTTGTCAGAGTGCAACTTGAAAAATTTAAGCACGGGATTTGGAGGTGAAAACAGTACTGTTATGCACCAGTACTTTATATTTTATACATAAAAAAGTGCCATAAGTAGTAGAAACATTGAGTCACAGAGTATGAAAGTGCATGTAGCATTAAAAGAGAATAATGAGGTTTTTATGGGTTTCTGTAGGAAAAGTTCTGAAATAACACCTTATAATATAAATCATGTTCTTTAAATATACTGTAGTTACACAAAAACAATAAGTAAATATTTTTCTCAATAACAAATTACCTAAACTAGCTTAATCTCTTAATCTAAACAGCTTTTTTCTGGCTTACTTTTCTTAACTTTAACCACACTTGAGCTAAGGAAAACTCTTCTGGATTTAGAGGTTTTCAAAGCAAAGATGTCTAAGCACACAAACTCTCTAATACAAAGGTGAATTGGAGTTCTTAGAATTCCCTTAAATCCAAAAGTTCCCTTAATGTTTCCCCTTGTGTGATGAGGCTAGTGTTGCTAATAAGACAGCAAGCTTATACCGTAGCTTCCAAATATAGCTTACAAAGTATTGTAAACCTATCTAAATAAGCAAGGCTAATGAACCAAATGTCTAGGCTGAACTATTACATTAGGAAACAAGAAAAAATTGTAAATTAATATTTTTTGGCTGGCAGTGTCCAGTATGGGAAGTTAAAGGTTACTTTACTGTTGTTTGCAGATGATGTTCCCTTAGCAGCAATTCTGAACCAAGTGAAATTCTGACAAACACTTTACCACTTAGTGTAAAGTTTTTGTGGAGAAAGTCAGCATGAGGCCATGACGGTGTCCTGGAAAAGAGTGTGATGCTTCGGGTAACCCTAAAAAGTTAAAGACATAAAATACTGACACTATACGTTTTGGTTAATAAACAATGCTATCTAGATTAAATAAAGACCTCAAGACACACAGTATGTGACAGGTCATTCACATAGTATATTTGCATAGCAGGAGTGTGCATGACATATGATGACTGTTTGTAAAATACACAGTATATAGTACAAGATGTGTGAGTAGTGTAAGCAGCAAAAGTGTGTGTAACATAAGGGGATGAAGTGATGAGTGACTGTTCTTACAGTACAGTATTTGTATATGTGAAATGGAGTGTAACAAGTTTGTAAAAAGCATGCATGCTTTTAAACGGTGCATTTATCTTGTATCTTATTCACAAATGAAAGAACACAAGAGCGTGAAGTTGATAAACAGATCGAGTTAGAGACAGTGTTCTGAAGCTGTGTGTTTACCGATCAGTCCACACCCATGACTATTATCATGAGTAGCAACGAAAATATTATAGCTATGAGTAGATTTAGTCGAAATGTCTGGGTTTACTCTCTATAAAATGGTGAAGAGCTAGACTGATTTGAGGACTAAGGACAATTTTTAACACCAAACCAATGTTTTGCTACTACTCCTTCCCACTACATCTTGCTGCTACTCTCTAATACAATTTACACTAAACCTATCTTTTCTGTGACACATACCACAGTGCGCTTTGTCACTTTAAAATGTGTAACATATTTTTATACTATGTACTATGTGCAATATTATATTATGTGCTCAATAATATTGTATATTCAGATAACCAAGTCTTAACACTTTATATTTTTTATGGTGTAATTATTTATTTTTAATCCTCTTTTTCACGTCTAATTTAATGAATTGTTTTATGTTTAGATGCCGGGGAGCACAGTGGCTTAGTGGTTAACACGTTTGCCTCACACCTCCAGGGTCGGGGGTTCGATTCCCACCTCTGCCTTGTGTGTGTGGAGTTTGCATGTTCTTCCCGTGCCTCGTGAGTTTCCTCCAGGTACTCCAGTTTCCTCCCCCAGTCCAAAGACATGCATGGCATCTCTGGAAAATTGTCCGTAGTGTGTGATTGCATGAGTGAATGAGAGTGTGTGTGTGCCCTGCGATGGGTTGGCACTCCATCCAGGGTGTATCCTGCCTTGATGGCCAATGACGCCTGAGATCCTCGTGACCCAAGAACTTCGGATAAGCGGTAGAAAATGAATGAATGAATAAATGTTTAGAGGCCCTTGTTGCTGTCTGAGGGTTGACAACTAAATTTCACTGTATTGTTTACAATACTGTAACTATAAAGTACCCTACCTACCTACCTACTTACCTACTTACCTATATACCTATCTACCCAGAGAATACAGAAAAAACAAGCCATTGCTCGTTCAAATCTAAGGAACCGGTCGAGATGGTTTGGGCAGTGAACAAGTTTGCTCCCTTGTTTGCTCCTTCTGCATCACGCACGTCCCACAGTGCAGAGACCCCAAAGCAGGACTCGCTAGAAAGATTGTATCTCACAGTTGGCTTGGGAATGTATGGGGGATCCCCCAGTAAGAGATAGAATCTGTGGCTGGGGATAGTGAAGTCTGGGCCAACCTTTCCTGCTACTTTGACTCCACCAGGAAAAGCAAAAGGAAAATAAACGAATAAGTGTTTTTGGCTGTGCCTTAGAGAACCAATTGTCCATTGAGGGTAATGTTTACATGAATCCAACACGTACACAGATCCTGATGTTGATGTCTTTTCATCACATTAAGTGAAAGGTTTCACCTCATGTGTCAGGAAATGCATGCAGTAGTACTGTTAGCATTTGCCTTTCTTCATTTAGATTGATTTATATTTAGTTACATATGCTGTAGCTTACCTGTCCTACATTATACATCATCACATGCATAAAACTCGTCTCTCTTCTCTGTATTTTATATCAAAGCCACAGCTTTAGATTTATTTCTAAGCAGAGCTAATTTAGCTAGCTAGCTTTTCAGCAGGTTCAGTCCTTTATTGACACACAGAATTCTTTGAACTAATTGTAACTTTAAACAACTTTGAGTTTATATAATTGTAACTTTGAACAAATGTTTTAAACTCATGGTATCTTAAGTATGTAACCTAGTGAACCAGCATTAATGTATTCAATGTTTGAGATTTAAGCACTTATACGTCGCTCTGGATAAGGGCGTCTGCCAAATGCTGTAAATGTAAATGTAAATGTAAATGTATCTGTTTTGCTTCTTTACATTTTTCTGTCCACATGCTTCTGAATTCAAAAGATTACACTCTGATTAGACCTCTGGATTATCTAAAGTTGTTCTGTCTTCAGCCGACCAAAAATTTAGAAAATATAAGTCATATCTGGTGTTTAATTAAGATTTTAACACATTATATATACTTTCAGTTAAAATGTAATTTCTCACTACTTTTACTGCCCCTGGTGGTTTGACCTTAAGGCTACAAGCAATTCAGACATAGAGAACACCAAGTCATCCAACATGCACACACTTAAACATATACCCATGTTCTTGCACTCACATACAAACATGTAAATACACCACTGTCCACTCAGCAGCTCAAATTTTAAAGGTTTTTTTGTGTGTGTGTGTTTCATAACAGTGTATTCTTCTTTGCAGCAGTGTTTCAGAGAGAGGTTCTAACCAGGATAAAATGATAAGATGAATGAATTCATTCTCTTCATTATATGATTATATATAGTACAGACCACTAACATTGATCTCTTCAAATGGAACAAATGCTACGCAGCATTTAACATAGGGATTGGGTTTCTTGGCGGACACTAGCATGTCCACACATTTTCCTTAATTTATGTGGTATAGGATCAATCCTCAGATGTCTACTAGTTCCCCTGAATACTGAACAATTCCCATGTGATTAATGTGGTTAAGAATTCTACAGTGATTTAATCATAATCATTTATACATTTTGCCAGACTTCAAACTATTGTTTAGGACTGAATGATTTCAATAGACAGTTGTTTTACATTAAGTATAATAAAGAGTATGTGTAGTTAGCACTGAAAGAGACAATGGTGTCAGAGTAAATACCGTGTAACAAATCTGTGAGGTTACACAGCTAACGAAGATGATGACAACGTCTGTCAATGAGTTAATATGGCTAACATTAAATCAAGTGAGATATTAAGGGTTATAGATTTTCACATCCTGTTTAATTTTCACACCAGTCTCTCTTAAATGCAAGAGTGATTTCTAATTGTTCCTCAGTGAAGAGAGAATGAGACAAATGCTCAGGATTAGAGATTTTTCTGGCCATGCTTGCTCAGTTGTTCAGTGGAATAAAAATACGTGGGTGGTTTTGGAAACAGTCTTTATGACAGGGAAACAGAACGATTTTACAGATGAAAACATCTTCTGGTGATGCATAATTGTATATAATTTCTTGCAAGATATTTTCCAGCCATCTTCTGTGATGGTGTGTTTGAAATTGACTGTGCTGTTTGGCAGGCGAATAATATTAGATGCTGATGGAACACAGAACCTGACAGTTCAAATGCAATAACCTCAATGACACCATCTTTCTGCTTAAACAACATGCGCATATCATGTCATCAGCAATGCAAAGCAAGGTTAAAAGGGTTAGCTGCTGAACTGTAGGAGCTGTCAGGTTGAGTGTCAGCACATATAAGAAAGTTTGCAAGACTTTCAAGGAAATTTCTGGATTATTTACACATCAGACTGTCGAATCGTTTACAGCGGCTCGTAACAAATATATTATATGCTATAATACAGCTGTTAGTTCCTGTCTGCTAACTAGACTGGAAGAGCAGCATGCTCCATGCTAAATAAAATTATATTTATTTTAAGGTGACCTCTTGTATCAACTTGTATGTTTGTGTTCAAAATTTTCACTTCCTATTTCAACCAGTTAACACTACTACTACAGCAGTGTTAGTGACATATTCACTGGACATAGCAAACAATACATTTTTCATGAATATAACATATTATAACATATGAAAGTTTGTCAGATGAAGATAAAACTGAAGAAGGTACACCAAGCACCTTTAACCAAAATGTAAAGGGAAATCATTGTGACCTCTCTATTAGCTCACATTAGGATCTAAACCACCTTATAACCTTGAGAGCATTCTTAATACAGGAGAGACCAGTGTAGGGGGAAAAACTGCAACACTTTCTTCCACATTCGATTCTCACTGCAGCCATGAACTTTTTTCCTTCTCGGCTCTGGTAAATGTTAAATGTCTTTTCTCTTATCCATCCATTGACAGTCCAACAGACTCAGTTTAGCATCCAGTCATTTCAGGTTAGCATTCATTAACATAGTAACAAACGTTAGAAAAAATCATTATCTGCTAGTTACACTATGTAAATAGCACTAGGGATATCCATGTAATGTTTGATTATAGAAAGCAAGTAGACTTAGTAAAATATTTCATTATGCTGCAGTAAGCAAGAGCTTGTGTAAAATAAAATGTCTCCTTTGTCTTTCTGGAACACATGAATCTAATTTTAAAAAGGGTAAGCTGCTAATGTGTTAACTTCAACTGGCTATATTTAACAAAGTTAGCCTGTTTCCTAATGCAAGTATTGACTAGCACTGTCTAGGTAACAAATTCTAACATGTGGTAAATAAAAAAACTAATAAAAAAATAAGTTATTTAGATAAAAATGCTTTTATCTTAAAAAAATGTAGAACATTGTAACATGAACAATGTATATTTCTTAAACAGAAATGTATGCAAAAACAATCAAACAGGAGCCTGCAAACTCAGATTTTCCACAGTTTTGGACCAAGAAGTACTGTGACATGATCAGCCTTTTTTGTTTAACAGGACAACAGCTATCATAGAAAGTAATTACATATGTGTCTTCAGGGTTAGGAGTTTATCAAGTATTCTGTGCTAATTTCATTAAAAATCACAACAAAAACGATTATTTTTGGACACAACAGTGACAGAAAAGAGGCTATGAAATCCTGGAAGGATTGCTTAATTAAGATTTTGACACCTTATCTATACTTTTAGTTAAAGTGTAATTTCTCACTACATTTTCTTCCCCTGGTGGTTTGATCTGAAAGTTCTCTCCATTTTAATGTCCCCTAATATATTAACTGCATCTGTATCCTGTATCTGCTGATGACTGAATGAATTGATGCCACATGATTGGATACTGATTGGATAATTGCATGCAAATCTTTAGTTGTTCTTAGTTAATAGATGGTGAGCATATACAGGCTTCAGAGAAAGTGTTACAGAATTAGTTATATTCAGTTAATTTATGATTGTACATACTTTATGTGATATTTTTAAGTAATAAAAACTTTTTAAGTAAAAAGTTAAGTACAAAAAATAAAAGAAACCTATAAATGGGGCTGTGCAGGAACTAAGACATTTCTGAGGGTTCAGCCATTTCTAAATACATGTGTTTTTAAGACGCAACCCGCAGCCGACAGTAAGGTGATGACATGATAGTGTATCTGCTCCTCCTCCTGGTGAGATGGTGAGAAATCCCAACGCCCTTATTCTGTTGCCGTGTCTGTAAGATTATCAGGCCTTGAGAGCTGAGGGTCTTTCATACATTATTTAGCCATGAGGGTGATAAAGCCTGTCATAACTGCCTGTAGTCCTGCATCTGGGTTTATCAAATTCAGGCACATAAATATTGCTTATCAGAACAGATCAGGATTTGGTTGATTTCAAGGTAAAGACATTTTTTTCATAATTGTTCATTTTGTACATCGAAATTGAAGAAATAACAAGTGCATGCATGTTTGCATATGTGCTACTGCATGAAAATCTGTAAAAGATCTGTTACCGGGCCACCAGTAGAATAAAAAGTCTGCAATAATTACTATTATTACTACTACAGCATACACATACATTGTACACAGCTGTTAAAATTCTAAAGACATGTACAGTACTTGATAAATAGCATCTAAAACGATCCAATCCCAAAAGTACCCCCAGACTTGACACACCCAAAGCAAAATGTTTCTTTATCTTCTTTTTAACTTATTGAAGATCTTTAAACAAAATGGTGCCCCCTAGAAACACTGCTGATACAGAGGGAAAAACAGCTTATTCTCATTTTTCTAACTGCTGTAGTGTAATAGCTGTAGACTGGGTGATTGTATCTCTCCTTTCCTCAAAAAAGCAAGAATTAGGCTTTAAATATTTCTGCTATCAGGATCAGGCTAGTCTAAATCTGATGTTCTCGGTTTAGAGAGATGTCTCAGCTCCATTCTGGCTTGTTGTAAAGTGCTGTGGTTTTAACACCATTACATTTACAGCATTATGCTGTCACTCTTTTCCATTGCAAATTACTTTTTATCTCATTTTTTTACAACTGAGCAATTGAGGGTTAAGTTCGTAAAAGTGAGTAAAATGTAAAATATTTTTCTTTTTCAAATCGTACATATAATTTTTGCAGTTTATTCAATGTTGTATATCCTCTTGGGTGCAGTATGTAGTAATTAAATAAATTAGAAAAAGATGTTAAGCAATGATCATCACTAAAAATGATTAAACTGTAATTAGATATATGCATATTATTAGATAAAATAGAGAATATACTTTATAAAAAAATGCCACATTCCTAAGAGTTTATGTAGTTTTATTTTCTATAAAGCACACAAATATCGCCAAGCCGTTAACATGCAGAACTGTTGACGTTCATTTTAAATTTGAGGCATCAACGAATTTTTAGTGTGCACTAAACTGTGTATAAGGCACACCAAGGTCTGGTGTTGGTTTAGAAATTCAGCATGTAATCACCTTCACCCACATGGCAGAGAATGTATGCCATATAACATCAAGAGATATGAAAGAGTGGGGCAGGAGAGTTAGAGCGATAAAGGGAATTTCTATCATTTCTGAAGGAAATTCAAGTAAATGTGGAGTCACACTACATGTGTTGTTTTACCCTTCATGACAAAATGAAGTCAGATTAACTTATCTAATAAGTCTTAGAATGAGATTATGGTAACAAAATAATAATAGTTCGAAGGGTTCCCAGTTTGATCTTGAGCATAGGTTATTAAGCAGTGTTTATATTTGTTTCCTCTAGGTTCTCCAGTTTTCTCCCACTTCCCCAAAGCATGCTGGTATAAGTGAATTACCCCTAGGTGTGAATGACAGTATGAATTACCACCTTAAGGCCCAGTGTTCCCAGGATTTGCTCCGGATCCAAATCAACCTTGATCAGAATAAAGCAGGTATTGAATATAAATGAATCGATATACAATTGAATAATTTTTTTTAAGAATAAAATTAAAATTAATTAACATTTTAATATTAATACTTTTCATTTTAATTTCAAATTATGGCTGTCTTATTCTATCTTAAATTCGCATTTGTTTGAATTTTTTAATTGGACAGTATATTTACATTCAACTCTATTCATCATATTTTTACTTGATATATTTTTTGCTTTATTGTTTCCTGTCAGCAGAAATCTGGTCAACACGAAGGAATAGCACGTGTGTGCTTTAGTAGAAAAAATATCAATAACAAAGTTATTGTTATCATACCAAAAATGGTTATTTTTCCATACCACCAAGCCCCAAAGTATTTTATTTACCTTACAGCACAGCAATTTGTCAACAATAAAATATTTTAATGAAAGAATGCCATCATTCATTCATTAGCCTAAAATTTATTTACACAAAAAAAATACAGATTTTCAGGTAACTCAGAAACCGCAAAGCTTCCCTTACTGAATCTTTTCCTGTGAAGTCAAATATGAACAGCTTTATTTCTGACCGTTCCAAAGGGCAGACATCTTAGAGAAAGAATAAAGAACATTTTTAAACTGATTACATTGAGAGTCTATTGTAGATTGTGTGCGTTAATAATATAAAACATTTGATTTGCCTCAGAGCTAGAACTACTGTCAAAGCCATACTGTGGTATAAGTAGAAGCACAACATGAAAGATGCTGTGAGCTCTGAGGAACACAGACGGGAAATTATTATGGCTATTTTATTGGAATCATATAGAGAATTCTAACAGATCTCTCTGTACATCTTTGTATTTCTTAAAAACAAGCCAGTTTACATTATAAGCTTTTTTCCCTCTAGCCATCAAAGTAAAGCCAGGCTTCCCTTTTGTTTGTCTGTCTGATGTTAGAGTGGTCCAAATTAGTAAATACAGGCTTATCAAAAACCATCCAGGAAATTCCCAATTTTACATCTGAGGCCCATCACCAAGTATGGTTGTTGAGCTTGGCTGAGCGGACGTGAATTCCCAGTAGCCATAGACCGTTGGAGAGGCAGTGATGCACACCGCTAGAATACATCATTTGCTCTTGAGCTCACACACACAGATGGGGAAATGACAGGATGAGTCAAACTAGGGGGAATAATGGGTTTCCTGGAGGCTGCAAGGATCTGATCTACTTTGCTACTGTTTCTCCACTTAAAGCAATGGTTCAGCCAAAAAAATGAAATGCATACAATTTTTCCACTTAAATCAAATGTAGTTAATCAACCAAGGCATGTATGGTGACCCATGTTTGCTTTTTTACTTTTGTGTTGGAGATATAGAATTAATTTATGGGGTAGATTTTTTTACACAAATATACATCCAAATGTAGACTTAAAAATGAAATTATATTATAATTAGAATTACTCCTAAAATACAAATCCTACCTGAGTCTGTTGTTGGTGTAGAGCAATGCCAAACTTCATGGTGAGGAAGAACGTGCTTTTCAGTTCAAATGCTAAAGATTTAATCTTTTAATAATTTCTGCAAAAATCACATAAGCAAGTCTTTTTACAGAACTTAAGTGACGTGACATACAGCTACTGTAAATATAGCGACCCATACTTGGAATTTGTTCTCTGCATTTAACCCATCCAAAGTGAACACACACAGCAGTAAACACACACACACACACACACAACGTGAACACACACCCGGAGCAGTGGGTAGCCATTTATGCTGCGGTGCCCAGGGAGCAGTGGGGGGGTGGGGGGGGGGGGGGGTGGTGGTGCCTTGCTCAAGGGCACGTCAGTCGTGGTATTGCCGGCCCGAGACTCGAACCCACAACTTTCTAAACATTAGGCCACGACTTCCCCCATAACTTGTTCAAGGAGTGTCAGCATTCACAAGCTTTCTTGTTGCTACCATCCTTACAGACACCATGTGAAATATGGACACCAAACATTTCTTTTTGTTCTTTTTTTAAAATCAGAGATGCATGTGTTTGTTCGTGGAAATATTTCACAATTCAATAATGGTTGGTGGTTTCAAAATATGTTAATTCATGTTAAATATTTAAGTAAATCTAGCAATTTTCTTCTCATTTTATCAGATGTTACAAAAATAAAGCAGTTGATGTTTATTAGTGTAAAAGTCTACATCTGTAATCTGGAGGCCTGGGTCTCCTGGGAGTTACCCCAGCTACTGTAGTGAGTGCTGCAGGGGCTTTCCAGTAGTTTTGGCCTTGTTTACTTAACCTCTGCAACCATTAGTTTAGGAGCCAGCCTGTTGGTTAGTTACAGCACTTTAGCAATGTACTCCTTTTAATTTAATCGTGTTAATGGGAAGCTGTTTGAAGGTTCTGTTTGCTTTAAGTAAAGTCTTATCAAAAGCTTTGAGAGTAATTATGGTCTGATGTAGATTTGAAACAACTGCAGCAATTAGGAAAAATACCAAAGGGTTGAACTGGTTTTCATAACCCTGGGTGGCACAATTTCAAAAGTTTCAAAAGACCAGAGCAAAATGTTTCTGTAGAAGTAGTGCTATTTTTTAGCTAATGGAATAACATCCAGCAAATCTCATATGACATCTATGTACAAATATTAATTAAATTATTTCATAAACATATGTTATAAAAATAATTGATTTCATTTTTAATGATAATTCAAAAGAATAGAAAAGATAAATACACTTGTCTTATTTATTTATTTATTTATTTATTTATTTATTTGTTTATCTTCTCAAAACAGATCATTGATCGAATATATAATTTCAGAACTATAATCATAACTAAAGACTCAGATCTGGTTCTTCACTTGAAATTTAAGGTGTTCCCTGTAATACAATATAAATTGTGTCAATTCAATCAAGTCTTCAGCTACAAAATAACTGCTTGAAACTGAAGTATATTTTCTCCTTATACATTCATACACTTTCCTAAAAAGACATTATTTGGTACAGTGATACCTTTAGCAAAAGAATTCTGTATAAAGTTACCAATTCAAACCAATACCCAGATCTATGTCCAAATCAGATCACTTTCTCCTAGCTGTGTCTAATGTTTGTGTGATACAGGGTTTTCAGCAAGTGAATCATTAGCATGTATCTATGTTAGCCTTACTAGCTTTTATTAGAATTACTTGGACAATTTAACACATACCATGCTTAGTAGGAGCTCTTTTACCATTTAGCTGTCATTTTTCACGCTTTCAGCTCTCTGTGATCTTTGCCTTTTATGGAGTTTTGTGGGCATTGCTAAACTTAAACCAGCTGTGCTGTGAATGCATTTAGTAATTTACAGGCTATTGGCATTTATCAACATATACACATGAGCATTAAGAAAGCTCAGTAAATTCAGTCAGACGGATTAATTTTAGTTTGGTTTAACCTACAAAAATGTTTCAGCTCAACTTTAGGACACTATCAGACATTGCAGAGATAGCAGGGTATTGTTTAATACATATGTTTAATACATATCTAACTTGGCTTATATATGTTTGTTCTATAGGTAAGGTATTAAATGCTTATGTGGCAGCATTTTTGCTTGAAATTCATAAGAGAGCCTGATTTATTGTTATGTATGAGCCGGTTCATATTTTCAAAGCCAAGAAAGTTTTAGTAAAGCTTTGCTTTTTATGATCATCATATAAGTGAGCTGCACTTTGAAGGCAGTTTTAAATAAGAGGAGAGGTCTGGAATTGTTTTAATATCACGCAGTATGAGTAAAAGCACAAGGATGAAAAGCCAGCAGTCTGAATGTGAAGAGCAGAGAGAAAGATGGCTTTGTGCAGTCAGGTGATTCAGAACAAACAGGGCATTTCAACAGCTTCATTAGTCTTTAAAGTTGCTGAGGCTATTTTGGTTTCCTTTTTTAAGCTACAGGAAGTTTGTTTAGAGTGGGAGGAGGGAATGAGAATGGGGCATGGGGAGTCAGATAGTAGGAAATAATAATAATAATAAAAAAAAGGATGTTTTCATTATTATTTTGTGATATTTGTTCATTCTGTTTAGCTAAGAGTACAGTTGTACAGTCCTGACTCCTCAATGCATCTTTGCAATCACAGAAGAATGTACTGCACTGTTGATTTCTTGACTGATGTGTATTTGGAAATGGAAAAAAACAGGTGGAAGTCTATTCTGCATTCTATTATTGGCTCTATCAAGACATATTTATGCAGAATACTCAGAATATTTTCTGAGAAATGATCCCATTGTTTTAAAAAGGCAAAGATCACCATGGCAGTGTTGGTAATCTGCAATCATACTGTAATGTAAGTAACATAAGTGTGTGTGTGTTTGACGAGGGTGGTGTTTGGTGGATGAAGGGTACATCTAAAGATACTGCTGTTGATACAGCATGATATGGCTGCACATCACAGGTTATGAAGGTTTGAGGTGGTCTTTGCTGACATCAGTCCAGCTCATTTTTGTTCTTCTGCACCTTTCTTGCCAAATACAAGCAGGCATGAATAATGTAATTTATTTATAAATCCAAATTTGTCTGCATCAACATGACAGTGAAAACCATATTCACACTGAACTCAAGTCAACCTCTCCTGCTACTGTATATGAGAACAAAGGTAGAATGCTGTTTGACACCTCAGTGATCTCCTGGGTCACAGATAACCTTTCAGCCTGTCTGATCGGCTACGGAGAAGCACCAGGACATCACAGGAAACTTTTTCACCTTGTACACTGCCCCTCCCCTTCCTTCATCACACCCTCCATTATTTGCTGGTCAAACGGCAGATGACATTCTGAAACACACTCATTCAGCACCGCTGTAGTAAGGAGCAGTACAGACAGGCTTTTTTTTACCAACAGCAATCACTCTGTACAACATTTCATCACTGTGCTGGAACATAATTGTGCATTAGAGCCTATTGCTTACATCTCTTGAGACATCTGCTTACATTTTTGCACTTGATGACATTCCATTTTCTGCATTGCTGCTAATTCACTATAGAATTAACTTTTTGTGGATGACATGTTGATCATCTACTACTGCATACAGTTGTGCTCAAAAGTTTGCTTACCTTGAGAAAATTTGCAAGATGTGTACCGTTTTTTAAAGAAAACATGAGTGAGAAGGCAAAACTATTTCTTTTATTTCTTATAGGATTCATTTTAATATGTAAGGCATAACAGAATTGCACAATCATCAAAAAAAAACATAACAAAAAAGACCTCTGTTCAAAGGTTTGCATACCTTCAGTTCTTAATATTGTGTATTGCCCCCTTTTGCATCAATGATGGCATGCCGTCTTTTGTAATAATTGTGCATTAATTCTCTCAGGTGGTATAGCTGCCCATTCTTCTTGGCAAAATGCCTACAATTCCTGTAAACAATCTGGTTTTCAATCTCTGCAAATGGCTCAATGATACTTAGGTCAGGAGACTGTAATGGCCACTCCTGAACCTTCACCTTTTTCTGCTGTAGCCATTGGAGGGCCAACCTTGCCTTGTGCTTTGGATCATTGTCATGTTGGAACTTCCATGAGTGTCCCATGCACAGCTTTCTTGCTGTAAAATGCAAATTGTTTGCCAGTATTTTTTGATACCATGCTGCAGTCATCTTGCCATCAGTTTTTGTTAAATTCCAAGGATGATGTACTTTTCACTGTAGGCCTTATTGACTCCTCTAAAATCATATTGCTATGGTTGTGACTGTACAGTTGAATTGTGGTCTCATCACTCCAAATGACTCTTCTCCAGAAGCTATGAGACTTGTGTAGATGCTGTCTGGTGTACTGAAGGTGGGCTTTTTGTGGCATGGGTGTAGTAACGGCTTTCTCCATGCAACTCGACTATGCAGGTCATTTGTGTTCAAGTACCTAATTATTGTGCTCCTTGAAACAACAACACCACTTTTTCCAGAACAGCCTGTATTTCTCTCAATGTTGTTCGTGTCCTGAACAATTTGTCTGGCAATAAGTGGGTTAAATCTTTCTTGGACTACCTGACCCTGGCTTGGCATCAACAGAGCCTCTTATTTTCCACCTCTTTATTAGCGTTTGAACAGTACTGACTGACGTGTTGAGACTACCTGAAGTTCAACTACCTTATTACGTAGGTCTATTGGCAGTTCTTTTGTCTTTCCCATTGCGCCGTATCCAGCCAAGTCAGTGCATGACCTCATGAGCTGAGAAACTAACTGATATTTATGCACAGACACTAATTACAATTACAGTGTCACGGTGTCTTTAATAGCCATTTAAACATTCAAGTATATGTAAACTTTTAATGAGGCTTGTTTAGATGATTTCATTTATCATTAGGTTTTAAGAAGGAGTCAAATAACTACATGATAATTAATGACTTCACATGACCACTATCCTTAAATAAGAAAAAAGTATTTTGCATTATCAGTCATATTTTCTAAATAAATAGCAAACATTTCTTTCAGGGTATGCAAACTTTTGAGCACAACTGTTTGAGTTACTACATGTGTCATTGACTGTTGACTATCTATCTATCTATCTATCTATCTATCTATCTATCTATCTATCTATCTATCTATCTATCTGTCTGTCTGTCTGTCTGTCTGTCTATCTATCTATCTATTATGATTTATAGCACTTTAGAACTCTATCATCAACTTTTACATTAAATCTCTTGCTGTTTTTCTTCCTCTAACACAATTAACAACAAAAATTTCCACGAATTACCATTTTGAAGTGCACATATTTACACAATTAAACAGGAAATGAGAACAGAAGAAAATTTAGAAATTAATGACTTGCTGTTTTACATCCAAACATGATATAAGTTTTGATTTGTTTTTTAAACCATTTATAAGCAAGCGATATATTTACTTTATCTATACTTTTTTACATAAGTATTACGTCAAAATCGTCAATAATCATTAATATTTGTACATTTTTTAAATAATTGTTTAAAGGTCAGCAGTCTATGATTTTTCATAGACTGATTTTCTCATTCCCAGTGCTTCTGATCCAGTCAGCAGCTGAGATGTTTAATGGTTGTGAACAGTGAAAGCCTGAAACTGTGTACGGCTCAAACTGTGGTCTAAAAAGAAATATATTAATTAAAACAAATGTGTTATGCATTAAATAAAAAAAACAATTCCATAAGGAGATTTTATCATGACTCCTAAATTAATAGTAATACATTATAGAAAATGTTTTTAAAACTTTATACCCTAATTTTTCATAAATATTAACTATTTTATTACAGTATTTTTGACTCCGTATTTCAGAGTGTTTTGCTGGGTTCAAATTAAAGCACTAGTTCTAGTTTAATATCAATATCATCAGTAATAAGGTACACTGACACTTGGACCTTCAAACTCACAATTTAGACGCCCCTCAAAAGTCTATGAAATGTTTGAAGTGCATTATTATAGGAACACACTTGTTTTGCAGACATTACACAACATTTAAATCTAACTATAAAAGAGTATGATGTGTCATTATTTAATAAAATAAAAAGTATATCGTTGGTAAATGTATTAATTAATCATTAATCTTTTTCAATAAATGGAAATACCTTAAAATAGAAATACTACCAATTATGATGCAAAACAGCTGTTGTTTTTTTTTAGTTGTTTTTTTTTTTTTTTTTTTTTTTTTGAGCAGTGATTACTAAAGATCTGAAGGTCATGCTAGAAAACATGGTAATTAACTGGTATGTTGAGTCTGCAACATCACTAAAGTGTGTTGAACTTCCTCTGTCCAGGATCTGATTTGTTCACAATGTCCCATAAGAGTTCATTTACATCAACACCGCCACCTACTGACTAAGAATTTATTGTTATTGATGAACCCTGTGAAAGCTCCGAGGTGAAGACCTGTGTATACGTATGTATGTGAGATATACAATATAGTATTTTCATGGTTTATACATGGTATATTAGAGATACACAGTAGGTTCAGCAGAGCATCAGAGGTGAACAAGCAAACATTGAACTTTTCTTACCAGCCTTATCGCTGAGGTAAATAAAAACCTCCCAGAGGAGTCATTTCTTCTGCTGCTTTAAAGTGCATCGCGTCAATTTAGCCAGTTATTTTAGCAATTTTAAAGGTCTAAAAATAAAGCAGTGAAAGCTTGAAGACATGAAATTGACCATCAGTAGAAAATGCCAAGATACTAAAGTAGTGACCTAAATGCACACATTTTTCAGACTGATGCATAATGATAATGTTTCCAGAAGATTTTTACGTAGGAACTTCAAATGTAATCATAAAGTCCTTTGTTGATCCCTGCACACTTCTACTCAATCTGCTCAATACCGAACATCCTTGCACACTTATTAATCAGGATGATTGTCTTTATTCTTCTACACCTGTTTATTGTAATGATTTATATCCAGCATGACCAGAAGAGAATGGGGTTATCCTGAACAGGTCCTTCAAAATGAACATCACATTCAAGGAGGAATTCTTTTTTAAGGTTAAAACAGTAATAAAATTTAAAATCTGTCCATCATTCTGTGTTGGAAAGCACCTGCAGTAATGGCAGTAGTGTGTGTCTTTTTTGCAGCAGATCATCTTGTGAGGCCGGCATAGCCTTTCTTCACATGGAGCTAAACGATTGGTGAGGGAATTAAATGGAAGTTGTAAAAATAGATGGGAGAAAAAAGAATCAGCTGTGACGGTGGTCTGTTCTCTGTCCCGTGTGTATATTGTACAGCTGAAATCACTAAAGATGTTTGTGTTTGGAGGGAAAATTTCACATCTATCATTCAGTCGAGGGCTAACAGTTGACATACCCCTTGATGGAGGGCAAGGAAAGAGCAGTAGAGTTTTCTGGCTTTGTTTTGTACATCTTTTTCTTCGGCACAGACTCATTCACTTAATATTGCTTTTACTGATGTTTCAGTCATTTGATTTTATGCCACTACTGTGGCCTCAGCAGTGACTAAACCCCAACCTGCACCTTTAATCATGACTCTGGAACAGGGTATTAAACAGATGTTTAAAAGGGAAACCCCAGTCCAAAGCATTATACAGTGTGTTAGCACTCCCTTTGGGAATAGATGATAATAAGGAGAGATAAAATGCAAATGACTTCACGTTCTACATTATTGAAATGCCAACCCTAACAATGACATCATATGATCTTTGTCCTGCCTGCCTAGGTGGTTTGGGTGCTGTGGGTTTAATAAATGTCTTCAGTTTATATAAAAGAGGCGATTAATCTTTAGAAGTTCAAGCCAAAGTATTAATCATTTGTTCCAAAGTGAAAGAAATTCAGTCATACTGTTTCGGACTGAAATACTGATGACTATTTAAGTAATTTAAATGATGTGAAGAGAAATATCCTGTGCTGTAGATTTTTCTGCCTTTATCAGGCTTTCACAGCCGGTCTTACAGTACATCTCCCTGAATGCTCTCATACCAGCATCAGGATTCAGTTATGCCATATTTACACGCGTCATTTAAATGACTTTTGTATATTTAGAACAACCATGTACTGATGGTACATAAAAATATCTTAATAACAACTGGATTTAAGGTTTGTTTTCTGGGAGCATGTTTGCATGACCAAAATAATCCAAAAGCTGAATTTTACCTGAATTTACAGCCATTTAAAGATAATACAAGTTAATAATTCTTTCCCTTTTTTACACATGGAGACACTTTACTAGAACCTACAGTATATGTATCGGTCATTGAAGTAATGTTTAATGCTCTTCTTGATTCCGTTTTGTTTTTGCACGTATGTCTTAAAATAAAAAAGAAAAGAAAACATGCTGGTGGTATACATACGAAATAAGATTATGAGTGCTAAAATACATTCTTTTAAAAGTTTTAAAAAATCAGATTATAGTTTTAATCGTATATCGTATATTCGTATATTTCTGTGTAATATATGAAATGAATTTTTTTTTTTTTAATTTTTTTAAAGGCAACAAATCTGTTGGCTAGGAAGTTTCCAACATTCACCATTTCCGACAACATCCACTCATCCATGTGGCCTGCCTCACTCAGTGTCTAATTACAAATAAATGCTTTGAGATCTCATGGGGAAAACACGCAGCCGTGCACACAAATAACTCGCTTGCAAGCCAGGCGACTCCATTTGTGTATTTTGCTTGGCCTCATACAGTGCCTCGAGTCAAATCCATGTGTCTTTTAGTTCTATTTAATGTAGAGACTCCAAAACCCACAAATGCAGTATAACCAAATGGAATGTTCTGAATACATACCGATATGCCAAATGTGTGATATATCCTCGCTTCTCCTGGAGCAGTGATGGAGCACTCTGGATTGATGGGTATATCCAGGCCCTGTGTTTCAGCTGGAGATTGCTTCACTTCCTCCTGTTTTTCTGTGTGTTGGTGGCCTGAGCCCTAATCGGCCCAGGCTCCCTCAGTGGCTATAAATTGCTCAGATGCGATGAAGTCCTTGTGTTCCTTCCTCAAGCTGCTGGATGAAATCCGCAGAGCCATGTTTTGACAGCCTGAGGCCCTAAATCATTGTTTTATGACAGACAGGGAAAAAGAAAACGTGTCCCTGTTTCTAGTGCTGATTTATGCTCATTGGAGTCTGGAGAGTATGATCATTTGGCTCAAGCAGATGGATAGAGAGATACCACAGGGCTTCTCTGTCCTTCATGTTCTCACCACACTGAGCACAAATGGGGTCCACATGCTGGAGGAAGGACTTTTGTGCAAAGACGTGAACATCTCTGTTCATGTATTTGCACAGAACACAAACAGCTGGTAACTTTCGTTTGTCACTCGGTGATGTCAGCTTTCAGTGATACCTGGAACTGAACCACAGCCAGTACTGTATAAGAATACAGTCAACTGAGTATATATATATATTAAAAAGTCACCATGACTTCTTTTCTTATACTTTTGTACAACAGGAAAGATTTGACCATATTAACATAAGACAACGTGGGTAAAGCCTAACATGAGTTTTTGTCTTTCCTGGCTTTAAATTTTACAACCGAAAAGGTTTGTGATAAATAAACACAAGTCTTTGTGTTTGTTATCTGTTAAGAATTTCTGTCCATTTAAATCGATCAGTTTTTAAAACCTGAGTTCCTGCAGGTTTTCACATCATTTGATCATTTGGTCTCACAAAAAATAATAATAATATTTGTTTGTGCCAGGGATTGTTTTGATGATTGAATGAATGTTTTAGAATAGAAACACTCGGGTTTTCATTTTAGTGCTTTAACGATAGGTAGTTTACTTTAGAGAAAACCAGATATTGATGTAATGACACACTCTGACACAAGGAAAAACTCCCTGTCAAGAAATAAGGAAGAAATCTTAAGAGGAAACTGACTGTGAATGACACCATGTAGTGGCAGTATAAATCATTACTGACTTAACTTGTGGATTCTAACCAAACCAAAGTTAGCTGCTGCTATCCACTAGGGGGCAAAATCAAGCAATTAACCCAGGGCTATAAATTTAGCCTATGACAAAATGTGTTAATGATGTAACATGTGAAAGTCTTTATTAGCAAACAAGCATTCATTCCAAAACAACTGATTTTAGGGTTTCAAATCAATGAGGGTGAATACTTATGCATGAATCATTTTTTCCAGACTTTCCAGCAATTTTTTTCGGTTTTAAAGGTGATACAGTTTGGTACAGTTTACACATTAAGAAAATCCTTGTTTATTATTATGTTTAATTATTAAGTTAATTGTCGTCTGGAGACCATCAAACCAGTCTGGAAACACTGACCACTCATCAGCTCTGAAAAACGTTTGCATTTTGTCGTAAAATGACCGAAAAAAGAAACTGAGGCATACAGTTGGCTGGCCTGGACTAGTGTGACTACTGATGTCTATGTGGGTTATTCGATCAATACATAAGTGGTGTAAATGTAAGTTTTTTGCAAAGTCAAGCTATTAAAAATACATTTTCTGAAATTTGCTTTTTGTATATTTTTACAAGCAGACATGGAGCAAATGAAAGTAATGCACAAGTTTTTTTACATTATGGATGCAGAAAAATATTTTCCAAATATTTTGGAAAAAACTGGCAGGCAGATTTTAAATGTAATGTTTAATTTTTTAAAAATGTGTACTAATTTGAGAAACATATAAAATGTTTACTTTTCATTGTAATTTCATTTGTGTTCTCTAATTAACACTTCACTGTTCAATTCATTTTAAAATATAGCTGTATGTTCCATTTATGCATTTTAAAAAATGCAGGATTTGGCAGAGCTGTGTTTTATTCCATGTCTCTGGAATGACTCATACACATAAATAGGGATCTGAAGACAATAAAAGGCTAGATTTGAGGTGTGTTAATGAATGGCACTGACTGTGTTGTGGACAGTCTGGTACATAAAAAGGAAAGCTGCATGCACTGTGGCGATGATATAAGCATATTCCTCTCCAACCTGCCTGCGGTAATGATTTACACCAGCTCAGTGGGATTACCTCAGTGAGGGTAAGAAGTTGGAATTGAAATCCATTAGCATAATCCTTTCCATTCTCTTTTAATCCTTTTCAGAACTACCAGAAAAACTGTGCAAGAATAGACACAAACATGGAGCTTTTATTTGTATTATTACCTCAGTACCTCATATTCATTTGCAAACTAGGTCCAAATACATACCTCTAAAGAGGTGAAAAATTGACATCCCAGTCTAGTCTGAACGTTGCTGTGCTATAGCAGGAAATGCAGGCTGCTCTGTGCATTAGGTGTTTTTACACGGATTGGATATTCATGTGGCCGTAACATGACGGAGGTCATGGCCCATCTCTCGGACAGTGGTGGTCTGACCTCAGGGATACAGGATGCCTAAACCACACTGGCACTCTCACTTTTCCAGAAAGCTCAGTGTGAATGCAGGAAGCTAAGAAAACTAAACAGTGTCTCGGGTCATAAGCTAGCAGATGGTAAATTGAAAAAGAATTGATTCCTGGATTTTTACCAGCGATGACTTTTTTCTCCCTATGGGAAACTTGTCTTGATATTTTCTTAGTGTTTATTATATTGCTTAGATTTTTATTTTGAGACACGAGCATGAAATTTAATCATGAGTAGAATGCACTTGCTCTGTGCGGCCTGTGCGGTCAGTGTCATATTCGTGTAATGTTATGATTTATTTTGTTAAAAATCTTTTCTCACATTTGATTATATTAAGTTCTGAATATTAATGACCAATTTATGAGCAAATTGTTCTTTTGAACTGATTCTTCTGGAACTGATTCTTCTGGAATCAGTTCAAAATCAAAGAATCATGAATAATAAATCACAAATTATTTGGACTGGATCTTCACATTATTGCGTTCTGGTTTTAAAACTTCTTATACTAATCTTACAATTAAACCACATCAAGAAAAATAATACAGCCTTGTGTGTTAAGCCCTAAAAAGTTTAATCAAACTAAACACACATGTTGAACAATAAATTGGCAATAAATTGGCTAACTCACTGAACTGAACACTACTGATGTTAGACATATAAAAGAAATAATAACAATATTCTGGAAAAATACTACTACTACTACTACTACTACTACTACTACTACTAATAATAATAATAATAATAATAATAATAATAATAATAATAATAATAATAATAATAATAACCTGAAAAAATGGCAGTTTATGTAACCTAATGTGAGCCTGGGCAATTAGCCAAATTAGCTTCAGTGAAAAATCAATCCAAATTTAGTCACTTGTGTTTTTGTTATTCAATATATCTCCAGTACATAGAAAATGTTCTCTTTTAATGTGCACTTATAAATATGAACCCAAAAATTAAATTGAGAGTGGAAAAGTATTAGACACCACAGCTTACCAACATTAGCACTTCGCTACAACACTGCTGTTGAAAATTACAACCTTGAGGCTTCCGTGATTAACACTAAACATGCTTTTTATTGCAGTATTGTGGTTCAGATTAGGTCCATATCTCTTTGCAATTAATGGTTAAATCCCAAAGTATGAGGTTATGCAACTTCAAATTACTTTAAAAGTCAGAAGATTGACTAGATCATCACATTTTGGCTGTATGTTTGAGGTTGCTGTCTTGGTAAAATGTCCATCTTCTCCACAGTTTCTGTTTCTTGGCTGTTGAGAATAAATCCCCCAATAACATGCCGTGGTTTGTCACACCATTCATGTTTCCTTCAATGCATCAGAGAGGCAGATCCATATTGTTATACTCCCACTTTATCACCTATTCTCTAAACTATACTATATTGCTAAATGTTTCACCACACCAGAGTATATTGTTCCAAAAATGTTCTGATTTGTTTAAATGCAGGCATGATTGTGGTTCAGTTCTTGTGTGTTTTTTCCTATGGCACTATTGTTAAAGTCATTGTGCTGCTCTTTTTAAGTGACTGTTCACTTTTTTCTTAACTTCATTATTATTAGTCCGAGAGCATGGTAGGAAGTCTTGCACTTGCCTGTAGTAAAACTAAACCGAATTCATAAACCAAAATAAATACTTAAAAGATTTAATGAGTAATGCATATTACAATATGATACTCCTTACCACATGAAGATGTCTCCATATACCAGGCCTGAGCTTGAAGACATGAGTGATGTGGTATCAAAAAGCACAGTAGCAAATTCAGCACAGAAAACTGCAGGCTCTGGCCTTACTGAAAATAAAGGGTGAACCATCTATGGCTTGAGTTGAGTGATGTTTTCTCATGTGTATTCCTTATGACTGAGCAAGCAGGGTTAAGAGAGAGTGCATGTCTTTACTTGATTGATAAAACTGTCTAAACATCCCACTGAAATGGGCTGAAAACTTTGTGCTGACTGAGCGTACACTGTGGTGCTTTTCATCACACGTGTGCAGCAATCTCCTGCGCTTTCCCACACTGTCTAGTGCACAAGGCCACAGCATGGAAAGCCATTTCAGAAGTAGACACGGCTTAGCTGGTGGTCACCAATGTGTTCCTTTGAGCCCTTTAGCTCTGCTTCTGCAGATGAGGTTTTCTTCTCAGTAACTGAAAGTCAGTCAGAAATACATATTTTTAACTGTGTTTCACAAAATTTTATTGAAATTAAATTTTCAAAACCTTGGCATAAGAATATGTAGCTCAATACGTTTCCAACTAGGCCTGAAACGATTAGTCAACATTGTCTACAACATCAACAATAAAAAATTGCAGACAAATATTTTTTACCTAAACTAAGGGCCTGCAATATCATAATTTGAATAATAATTAGCAAGGTGCAATAAAACCAAAAATGGTGTCATGTGCAATACATGAAAGGTGGATCTTGCAATGTGCATTTTAGAGCACCTAAGTTTTCTCCTTTTTGCTCTAAAATGCACCAAAACATATATTTTTTGCCTGTAATTCAAATGATTAATTTATTTTTGTTTATTCATTTTCTATTGTAAGGGAATAAAAAATTATACAATGCTTAGAGGGCATTTGTATGTGATATTGAGTTGGACTGAATAAAAAAACTTAGAGAATGAATAGTTTAGTTGGCTCAAGGTTCATTAAAAACAACTATTTCTGAAGCTGGAGTGATTTAGAATATGTATGATTAATGTTTTGTCTGGTTGCAAAAGCTAATTAATCGTTCAAAACTTACCGATTAGTGAAATAGTTGATGAATAATCGATTAATTGTTCTAATAATTGTTAGATTAATTGATTACCCTATTTCCAACTTTACTATTATTGATTGAAGTATTCCAAAAAGGAACAACATGTCATTATCAAACAAATGCCAATTATCATATCTTTCAAGCTAAAGTCTGTAAATTTTGCATTCACATTCTTTTACAACTTTAACAATTAGCTGGGCCTACTGGGAATAATAAAAGAAAATTTCACCCTATTCTAAGCACTATGGTTGAATAAAACAAATTACACACCAGCCCTGAACTGCCACCATGTCCATTAAACCCATATATTTTTGTTAGTGTTAAGTGAAGTTTATTAGAGATTAAAAGAGTGCAATAAAGTGGCACACAAGTATCAGTTCTAGGCCCCTTTTTTGTTCCTTTTTTAAAGACACTTACAAACATGTTGTTGACTTTTACTTCTACATTAACAACATGCAATTTTACATACATCAGATTCAGCAGCAGATTCCCATTTGATTTGATTCCCATACAAGTAAGAAACATTTCTAAAAGAATACACTAAAATGAATAAATCTGTTTGATCTGAAGCTGTTTTGTCCATCTTAAATGCTTTGCTCAAGAATGCCCTATCATGGGTTTCATTTGTAATCAACATCTTAAAGATACAGAATAGTTAATGATTGGAAAACTCTAGCAATGCTTTAGAACTGTTTGGATTATTGTGCTTATTTCTTTCAGCAGGTGGCGCAATGTTTTGAAGTGGATGTACAAGAACAGTTCTGGCCTGACATTGTTTTAATAGCAATGTACAGTACTGTACACAGGTCTTAACCACTTGTAGAAAAAGGGTGTAAAACATAGATTGAAATGAAATAAAAATGAAAACTTGTTTTTTATATGGCACACAGACATGAAAAATATTTCTTATTTGTTTTAATATATAAAATATTTCTTTTTATTTTATATAAAATGTCTTGTTATAGGAGCTGTCCATTTAATTGCCAGTTAAAATCCAAATGTTTAAATTAATAAGTAAACAGTGCATATTCGATTTCCCACATTAATTTCCTCATTGAGTTGAATACGAATGACTTACACCATCTGACCAGCAGGTAGAGCCAAAGCATTAAAAAAAAAGAAAGGAAAAACAGAAAGCTCACAATCTGATCATTATTTTACATTTACATTTACATTTACATCATTTAGCAGACGCCCTTATCCAGAGGGACTTACATTTTTTATCTCATTTTTATACAACTGAGCAATTGAGGATTAAGGGCCTTGTTCAGGGGCCCAGCAGTGGCAGCTTGGTGGATGTAGGAATTATTTTATAGTATTATTCTGTAAAGACTGTATAAAATTATATATATGTGTGTGTGTGTATTGATCGGTGTGTGTATGCAAAGTGTGAGTGTGTATGTGCAGTCATGGTGCAATGTAATGTTCGTGGTATAGAGGAATGCCTTGTCTGTGTGTATGCCCATTCCTTTAGGAGTACCAAAGATGAATAAACAAACAAACAAACAAACAAACAAACAAACAAACAAATAAATAAATAAATAGTTCCTTTTTTGTTTACAATGCATTTGATGTATTGAGATATGCAGTTATTTTATTATTATTATTATTATTATTATTATTATTATTATTATTATTATTATTATTGAGAAGTTTTTATCAATAATTTCTGCTCCTCACTTTCATCTACTCTTCAAAAATATTTACTGCTTACTGGCAACTAAAACATTAAATGCTTTAAATACAGAAATAGGTCTCTAATCAGCCCACAGAACCGAGAACTCTTTACTAAAACACTTGATCTTTCAAAACATTTCATAATACATTAGTACTAAATCCAAGACCAAGAATACTGAAAACAACCCACCATATTCCTCAGAATTAAATCAGTCTAAAGGTCTGTAAATACACACTAATAATCCAGTTAATTCATTTCTTTTTGTGTAAAAATTTGTATTTTTGTTATATTTCCTGATGCCAATGATTTTCTTTTAGTGTACTTATAGTTTTTTATGGCATCATGCCTGATGATGATAGTATCATCAAGTTTAAAATAGCCTGCTTTTGTGAATACAATCTTTTTATTTTCATTTAATACAATTTAAATAAAATAATCGAAAACAGGGTAGGAAAAAATTATTTGTAAACAATCCTTTGTACATAAAAGAAAATAATAATTTTATTATTATTTTAATAAAACTCATGAGACCCTATTCTTAAGTATTTCTGAGACCAACAGAGAGAGAGAGAGAGAGAGAGAGAGAGAGAGAGAGAGAGAGAGAGAGAGAGAGAGAGAGAGAGAGAGAGAGAGACATTTGTTTACAAACTGTAATTGCAGGGTTTTGTGTAAGTCTGCCCTTTCAGCTTGTTTTTTATCATTGTGTTTGATGGACCGCTTTGTTCAGCTTTAATCATCTGCTGACCCTCAAGATACAAAAAACACACACTGTTTGCACAGGCTGTGTGTGTGAAGCTGATATGAAAAAGCAGCCTTTATTTTAACCAAACACCCCGATTCAAAACTCTCTCTCTCACACACACACACACACACACACACACACACACACACACACACACACACACACACACACACAAAACACAAATGATCAGTCAGCTCTAATGAGTCATATTTAGTTTCTTTATTATTGTATTATTTGTTATAAAAAACATTGTGTTCATAAAAGGGATATTAATTAATAATAATAATTATCATCATCATCATCATCAAGTCATAATTTATGATTTGATAAATACAAACTGTGCATTTATTCATGTAATTGGACTTTTTAATGCAGTGTAGATTTGGATCTATTTTATATAAATTATCTTATATAAACTGACTTTATGGACTTTATGCAGATTCCATTTATCTTTTAGGTGTTTCCCTATCAAAGGTGTTCCAAGTACTGTAACACCTTTGTAAGAAGATAAGTACGTCATAGTCTCATTCTTGTCTTCATCAGGTTTAGTGGACTCTCAAATTCCTGTGTTCAGCTGACAGGAGAGGAACCTGGAGGTCCTCTTTTCTGCTGTAGCTCGTCCATCTCATTATCTCATTATTATTAATGCTTTTCTGCTCACCGTACTTGTATGACGATATTATTTGTCTTCCTGTACAATCATGCTGTACACTCATGCTGT
Source organism: Tachysurus fulvidraco (assembly GCF_022655615.1). Lineage (NCBI taxonomy): Eukaryota > Metazoa > Chordata > Actinopteri > Siluriformes > Bagridae > Tachysurus > Tachysurus fulvidraco. The sequence continues at coordinate 13,739,914 of NC_062533.1, forward strand.
ACAATGCTGTTTCCACATCCATCTCAGATCAAGTGCTGCTCACTGGATGTTTTTTGTTTTTCACGCCACTCTGTGAAAACTCCAGAGACTGTTGTGTGTGAAAGCTTCAACAGCTTTTGCATTAGAACAGCCTTTCATGTCATGGACAAAGTCACTAAGATCTGATTGTTGATGTGGACATTAACTGAAACTTCTTGCAAGCCGTCACATGATACAGCATCTGTTTCTTACAGACATACATTTTCTGAAAATAAATTATTTCTTAGCATTAATTAAAGTGTCTTATTTACTTTGATGCAGAAAAATGAAAACTAAAAATTGAAACTCAACAACTATGAATGTTTGGTCTGATTTATATGTCCATAAAAATCTGTATGGAAACAGACAGATCCCAGAATTTGGCACCCAGACCTGACTACTTTTCCAATTTAATTTCATACATCTTCTGATAAACAAATCACTCAGGCAAAAAACGTAGACCTTCCTCTCCTCTTTTCTCTCAATCACCCTTCATACTTCTCCTTTTCGTTCCCCTTTCCCTTCTTTCACAGGAGACGTCACATGCTCTGTTTGCTTTGCACGAGCAAACAGATTGTAAAGCTGCTGATAATTTTTTTGCCCTGACCATGTCATTTACAGCTGTCACCTGCACCGCTCAGCTCTGTTTGCTCTATTAAATTATGAGGAGAATAGCCCTCCTTTTGCATATTAAAAAATCACCTCAGTCCATTTCCAATTCCCCCTTATCTGAAATTCATAGGGAGGCAAACACACACCGGACAGGCTGCTCTCCTGTCACCATGGATACCAGAAAGAGAAGAACATTGTGAAATTACACCAAGAAGGAATCATGGGTTCTTAAATAGTTCCTCAAAGTTTATTTCTGAATTTATTATTATATTTAAGAGTAGATTTATGCTGCATCAAACTCCAAATCCAAAATGTGTCTGTATTGATAGATATCAGCAGATGTATTCTGTAGTCCCACATCTTTACTATGTATGCTGCACAGGTTATTACTCTTAATCGAATACAAGGCATCACACTCAGTATTGACTGTAAAAGAACATAGGTGTAGACATCTGATTTGATCTGACATCTGACAACAGCTCTGTCACTTAATTTGTCTTAATTTAAATCTCATTTAATCTCATTACATCTCACCTGTAGGTATCTTTAGGTAAAAACTACCACTAAATAAGCACAGTTGTTTTAAAAGCCTGCTAGATGTTATTGCCTTTACATAAATTTCCACTTATATACACAACCTGTATTTTGCTACCGGATCAGATTATTGCTGTTATTCTTAAAAGAAACAAGGACAGCATTGTGATCAGATGACAGTTGATGGATTTGGATTTTACAGTAAAATTCTTAAGCTACTGTATAATATTATTCAAAGTGATTAAAGGTATGTAGATTGATATGTGTGTATAGTCTAGTAAATTCATTTAAAAAAAATTGAGTCCTCAAAACAGCAGGTCTTGTGAGGAACAACAGGATCATGTGGGGAGCGACAGCTAGCTCATCTAGTCTGATTCCAATAAAGAGCATATAAAGCAAACATTGCTGAAAACATTAATTCTGGCTATGATAGAAAGGTGTCAGGACATGTTGTGAGGATCCTGAGGCATGTAGAGATGTACCAGCTCCATGAGAATTTCGGACAGTCAAAGAGGAGATGCCGAAGACATGTGGTCTTTGAGGACAACAACCTCCTCATCAATACACAGTTGTTATAATCACACCCTCCAGTGTCACCCAAATGAGAATGGATTCCCCATTGAGTCTGGTTTCTCTCAAGGTTTCTTCCTCTTCTTCTTCCTCCCACAGTCGCCTCACCTCACCTCTTTCACTGGGGATAAATACAACCACATTTAAAAGCGCTATACAAATTAAATTTAATTTAATTGACTTAAACTGTATAGCTGCTGACCAGACAGTGTGCCTTTGATGACCTCTGTTAACCGCCAAAAGTGCCTACAATGGGCAAATGGGCATCATAATGAAAGACAATGGCCAGATTGATGTTCTGGTTGATGTTCTGATGGAAAACCAGTATATACACACAAGTTATAGGAAATAACCAGTCAGCTTTTAAGGATTTAACTGTACAATGTAGAAATAATTGTGTGCTCCTTAAAGACTAATTTAACAGCTATGCCACACACGGCATTTAAAATAATCATAACAGAATTTATATTTCTATTTTTATTCCTATTTATATTGACTTGATCAGAGATCAGTACATCACATTTTAAACAGAAATGAAGTCTAAGAACAGTGATATCCCTAGCCGGAGGTGTTTTTAGAAGAGCATTAACACTGTGACATTGTTATATGCTGTATATTGAGTGAGAATAAAAGTTTCAGCTGTGCTTGGCTAACCACTTGAGCTTCTGATGTCTGATGTCGTTCTCTGAAGACCTTGATGTGCTCCAGAGCGTGTATGCACATGTGGAAGCATCCGTGTATCACTGCTTTATTTTTGTTCCCAAGAACCGGCTAAACCTAGTTCTGTATAAAAAAATGTTTTGTTGTTTTTACACACAGGTGGCAGAGGCTTTATGAAAACCACTGTCTGCTCATTGCAGGACTTTATACGCTGTGCTTTCACTAGTTCCGCTCCAGCAATGCCTCGGTGTCCCAGTGTGCAAGTTGCTTTTATTGTGATATCTTTCCTAGTTGATCCTTTTTGTCAGGATTAACTGTAGCCTAGAGCCCTGTCATAGTAGACTTAGTACGCTAAATGAAGGCTTAAGGGTGACTGAGGGAGGGGGCATTACAAAAGCTAAGGCCACCCAGGCTTTCCAGGAGCTATGTAGTTGCACAATGCTGTTCGATTTCACTGTCACAAGACCAGTTTAGTGATTTGTGCTTAAAAGGGTAAGTGCTAAGGTTTGCTCAGTCTAAGCTGATCTCAGATCAGATCAGTGTGAAAAAAGGCTTCCAGGCTGAATGCAAAAGAGGAACAGAAATCAGGAGGAATAAATTCAATCATAACATTGTGAAAGTCACATGGTCTTATATGAAAAGTTAATAAGTATGAGAACAACAATAATAAATGCATTAATATATAACAAGTCCTACATTTAAATTGCAGCACAATGTGTGTTTCTGTGGGAAGTGAAAAGAGATAAAGATAAACAAATGGTAGTCAAGGTAACCGAGGGCAAAAAACTTTCATTAAGAGAAGTTTAATATTTCCCATTATGAGATAATAATATAACAAAGATAAGATCATTATCCATTAAGCCTTTTCTACACATATTTACTCATTTTACTCATCTAAGGTAGTTTTTCTTTGATTCACCTCAGACTTGCTCATAGGGGATAAATACATACACATTGTGAACTAAATATATCTAATATTGATCTTGAATTTTGTATTATATTAATCTTTATATTATTCTTTATATAAACCTTTTGTTCTATATTTATGTTCTGTAAAGCTGCTTTGAGACAATGTCAATTGTAAAAACGCTATACAAATAAACTTCAATTGAATTGAAATGAATTTTACACTTGAACGCTTGACATTTTTGACATTAGAAATAAACAAAATGCAGAATAATGGTTCAACAAACGTATATTTGTTTAGAAAGTATTAAAAAGGAATATTCGCTAACATTTGCCTATAATTCTTAAGTAGGTTTTTTTAATTACTAAGATAACCTTAAGATTGTTTATTATTCATTCATTCATTTTCTACCGCTTTATCTGAACTACCTCGGGTCACGGGGAGCCTGTGCCTATCTCAGGAGTTATCGGGCATCAGGGCAGGATACACCCTGGACGGAGTGCCAACCCATCGCAGGGCACACACACACTCTCATTCACTCACGCAATCACACACTACGGACAATTTTCCAGAGATGCCAATCAACCTACCATGTATGTCTTTGGACCGGGGAGGAAACTGGAGTACCCGGAGGAAACCCCCGAGGCACGGGGAGAACATGCAAACTCCACACACACAAGGCGGAGGCGAGAATCGAACCCCCAACCCTGGAGGTGTGAGGCGAATGTGCTAACCACCAAGACACCGTGCCCCCCATTGTTTATTATTATTATTATTATTATTATTATTATTATTATTTAACAAAATGTGTGTAAGAATACTTAAAATAATATATAAAAGTAAGCAAAAGTTAGTTACTGTAAAATAAATGTTTTTAGTCAGTGATAAATATCATGTTCATTACTACTTTTCTCAATGTAGATGGAAAATGTATTTTTAAGTTTGATTTCAAGTGCATCCAAACATCCACCTTTAGCAGGAACGTATTGTACATTATGTTTGGGGATTATGTTTGTGCTACATGTCGAATCAGAGCATAACACAGCTACTCTCATGTTCATGGAGATCTCCTGCAGGATGTCTGACCAAATGTGTGTGTGACTTGTTCAACAGGTGTGATAGTACACTGGGACACTTTGGATAGAAGAAGGGGGTTAAAATCGACAGGGACTATATGGAAACACTGAATAAAAAAAAATTATGAAAAAAATGAATTGGGTTGGGGGAAAATAGAGAAATTGAAAGTGTGTATGTGTGTGTGTGTGTGTGTGTGTGTGTGTGTGTGTGTGTGTGTGTGTGTGTGTGTGTGTGTGTGTGTGTGTGTGTGTGTGTGTGTGTGACCAAGAAAGATCTTTGTATGCAGAGAATGTTTTATCTCTTTGAGATATGCTGAGCAGCACAGCAGATCAGAATGTGGTCATGTGTGCGCGCACACACACACACACACACACACACACACAACACACACACACACACACATGGTTTTACAAGGTTTACATAAACAGCGATTGCAAATATATGAATAATAATGACATTTGCCTAACAAGAGTAATGGCCTGCATGCTCTTTCAGGAACAGATTTTTGTACACGCTGCTCAGCCATTGAGTGTTTCAGATTGCTCTGAGGTAACTGATAGATTTTGAAATTTATTAGGAGATATACCATAAACAATCACAGCTGAGATGTCATACAATGTCTCAAATGAAATTGTCCGGTTTTCACAATGTTTTCCTTTGTTAATGCAGTAAAGACAACCCAATTTCATTGCTGTGTAATCACTATGCCCTGGTGAGACTCACACACGCAGTGAGGTGCTTTAGGAATACACACTGAGTGACACACCAGGGCACTACACACACTTCCTGGAGATGTTCTGCTTCCATACAGCTCTCTATTTCTGTAGATCTCTTCACAAGACCACATCACACTTGCCTTGTTTTCAGAGCATATATACCTTCACTCAAACTGTGTAAACTGTGACATGTGCATGGTCGCGTTCCTCATATTTGCAGTGCGTTTTTTCAGAGCCTGAAATGCTTCCAGGACAAACTTTGAAGAAAAAAAAAACATTGAGTTAGCAGGTTGTATGCCAACATACATCAGCATGCATTCATTTAGTGTGGGGTTTTTTTATGTGGTTTTAAAGTGACTTTTTAGATGTCCTTTCAAACATTTTATTAAGTTGTATAGGACAGATAAATCAATTATAAATTATCTGATGAAATTTTACTAAATCAGCTAGATGCATTTTTTAAGTCTTGCATTAGAGCTACAAGGTTAAAACTGTAATGAAAGTCTTTCTCAGTCATTTCTGTTAATGTACATCCAGTTATAAACAAAACATTAACATGTAGCTGATCACTGTAACATTACAAAGGCAGCCATCTTGGACAACTGGAAACAGGTATGTCCTTATCGTAACTTGACAATAACTCTGCATGATTAGGTTTAAAGGTCAAATTGTACCAAATGATGGTATAATAAGTAAGGATTTTACAAACCGAATTTATTTAACGTCTGTTTTACAAAATTGTTTGTCTTGGATTTATCAAAGTTTCTCACTACTGTTTAAAGTAAGTACATGAACATTTAGGAATTCATTTATAATAAATGTGGCTGAAAGAGTTGCTTTAAGCTCGTAACTCCAGTGCAGGCATCAAAAATATTGGCACCAAGTGAAAATTAAAATCATGCTTATACTAGACAAGACAAATGAGCATTAAAACAGACCACAAATTCTTTTCTTAAATTTAAATCACATGATTGATTTCAAAAGAACAGAACAGCTAAATAATGCTACATTTGTTTAACTAGGCATTAGAAGAGTAGTGTTTTAAACTAAAACGACTGTGTGTGTGTGTGTGTGTGTGTGTGTGTGTGTGTGTGTGTGTGTGTGTGTGTGTGTGTGTGTGTGTGTGTGTGTGTGTGTGTGTGTGTATGTGTGTGAAAGACCAATTCTGTTTGCTTGAAGCAAATATTATGACAATTGTTTACTTAAAGAATGACTCTTACTCACCTGAGACCAGCACACACATACTCACACATAGACACTGCAGATTGCAAGTTTATTAGTTTTCCTTAATGATTGGAAGAATATCGCTTGTTTGGAGGTTCTTTGTTTATTCATTCATTGAGAGTAAAAGCTTACAGCATTTTCATTATAAAGGTGTGTTGCATGCATTAGTTTGTTTATATAAGGGGTTCATGATGGACAACTTCACCTGACAGCTCATAACAAATAGAACTAACGTTAGTGGAGATGATGCGATCTGTGATCATGCTACTTAGCATTTTTGTTTGTTTTGTTTTGTTTAATATGTAAAGTTTTGACTGAAATCATCTGTCTGATTGACATGTCTGAACTTAATGTGTTTTCTTTCTTTCTTTCTTTTTTCTTTCTTTCTTTCTTTCTTTCTTTCTTTCTTTTTTTTTTGTCTAATCTTCCTGGGGGAATTTGACAAATATTTCTAGTCTTCACTCCTCGTTTTAGTCTTCTACTCTTATTCAAGTGTCTTGTCACAACAGAACCTTTCAAAGCCGTAAGCAGAACCACTTGATATTAGCCAAATTAGATTACTAAGAATTTTAGTCATGGAAAGGTTATCAGATAAAGCTCAGATAAAGTGTTCATCAAGACATAATGAAAAGATTTTTACTTTTGCCTGTGGCTCTTTCTTTGTGCATTAATCCTGGCCTTTGTCCCACTTTGATTGTAAGAGCTGTGAGATTCTAATTCAAGCCTTATTATTACATTCAATTCTATAAACCTGCAGAAAAACTTTGGGTTTGTTTTTGTGTAAAGTTGCTTTCCATTAACTGTACCTTCATGAAGAGACTTGTTCTTCTGGTACATTACTTATTCTAAACTACTGAAATGAAATACTGTAATGAGCAACAGATTGCAAGGAAGGAAGTAGTTGTCACATCACTAACATTAATGATAATGACAATAACTTGGAGGCATTTGTGGTAGGAGTTGGGGGAAGGGGTTGTGTTGGTAGGAGAGGGGGCATGTCATTCACAGTCTTTCAGGTGCTGACATGTGGGTATGTATTTTGCAATGTAGTTTGAGTCTTGCTTGTGTGCCGCTCCTAGATGAAGCTTTGAAAAATTTATATATACCTGTATTATATATTATATTGCTGAAATCTGCAGAATCTGGTTGTTTTTGTAATGTGTAATGATAGATCACTTGTGTCAGTTTTCTCTGTGATTGGGGATTTTCTCTGGGTTCTCCGGTTTCCTCTCCCCTTTCATAGACATGTTGTAGGCTGATTGCCATCTCTAAATTATCTGTAAATTGTGAGCATGCTTACCTTGTATCCTGAGTTTTCTGGAATAAGCAAGAGGTTAGCTTATATATGATACAGAAAAAGGATAGAAGGATGAATGGATGGATGGATGCCCTATGACAGGCAGCGCATTCATGATGTAACATTTCATCAAAGTTTATTATAGAAGTATAGAAGGAAGTGCATCTCAAACTCAAACTCACCTGTCATGTCTGACATGTGAACTAAGCCTATATTTGGTTGGGATTATTCTCTGCTTTGTATCTTTGACATAATCAGGAACTTGATAAACTTAAACTTTCTGTTCATGACTTGATGACTATTACAGTTCTACATGGGTAATGCTCTTGGATTTGACATTGTGAATTGGTGATCTGATAGTGTTTACAGAATACTGGGGTGTAAATCACTGTTGATCTGAACTCTGAGTACCTGGGACTGTAACATCCTAAATTGCAGACATTGCATCTTTAAAAGCATGTGTAATAATGGTGCCTTTACTGACCCTTCGTCATTGGATGTTCAGAATTTTTTTTATTGTGCATTCAGTCCAGGGGCCGGTGGTAACTGTGATTGTCTGATTGTCTTGCGTGCGATGAAGATTTTGGACCTCCACTGAGATGAGGCCGACTCCATGAGAATACTGAGGTATCTAGAGATCTACCAGCTCCAGTTAGACTCTGCGATACCAAAAAAGAGATCAAAACTCTATGTGGTCTTTGAGGACAACAACCTCCTCAATACAACATTTGTCAGACTGTGTATATATATATATATATATATATATATATATATATATATATATATATATATATATATATATATATATATATATATAATCACACCCTCCAGTGTCATACATATGAGGATGGGTTCCCCTTTGAGTCTGGTTCCTCTTAAGGTTTCTTCCTTCCATTCAATGGAGTTTTACCCTGCCACTGCTGCCTGAGTCACCTGAAGATTTTGGGGAAAGTGAGATAACCTTGACCAAACATATCAGTGATGCCTAATAAGGTTCAGTTCATGTGCAAGTTTTCACACATCTGCACACATCTTGACTGGGCTTTGAATTGGTATATTTGACTATTCTGTAACTTTAGAAAATGTATTTGTTCTATTGATCTGTCTCTAATAAGCCAATATTTAAGAAATGGTGGTTTCTGATTTATGGTTTTGGCAAGATCTCAAACTTTCGACTACTTGACTTTTGACTACACATTTACTTACGGTGATAAAATACCCTTTTTAAAATAAGCAGACACTGTGAAATATTGTCCCTCAGAGTTAAACCTCACACTATCTCAGTCATGACCTGAATCCTTTTGCCTAAAACATGTTCAGCTTCCCATTCTGGTGATCCGGCTTCTCTCAGTGCCAGCAGCTGGCTATTTCCCAGATGTTGAATTTAAAATCTACCTCAGATACAACAGAACATTCCCTGCTAGAGGTGCTTAAGCTTAAAGGCATACGATGAAAAATAAGATTTTAGCAGTAGGAGCTGCTTTTCATTGAGAGTGTCACTGTGGTTTTTAGGCTTCAACATGTTTTATGGACACACCCAATGGGAACGTTTGCTTCCAAGAAAGGCTTAACTAAGTGCTCCCTGTTGAGTGTTGACAGAAGCTGAAAATGGAGTTTACTCTTATCAGTCCTCCATCTCCTCACTAAAGGGGAATTGTCTCTGGAAACCCACAATGGGGGACAGCATGTCTGTCTCGAAAGGACTGCACTTGAACCATGACCAGGTCCTGTTAAAGGTTAATGCTAGCTAAAAAGTACATGGGACCACACACAGCATGAGGCAAGCATTTCCCACATAGATGTTCTGCAGTAAAGGTTCCTTATAGTGAATAATACATTGCTTGACATTACATTTTAATTCCACAACCAATATTATTGGAAAGAAAGAGGCACAGATAGGAACTAGTATTTTAAACCCATTATAAAGAAATCCACATTTTATGAACATAAAAATTTGAAATTTATACCTTTCTCAATCAATGCTATCCCTGGTGATCTAGAGTTTGATTTGCATACTGGAGCCTGATTGGCCCTTGTGAAGTTATGATGCAACAACACTGACCGATGAGATTTCTGTCGAAATACTTGAAACAATTTAATTGTAAAATCCAACAAAAATACTCTTGTTCTCTTTGATCTTATTAGAATGTTTGGTAAAATCCTATTCTGATTCAACTTAGATTTTCTTGACTGAAGATCATCATATTCAGATTTAAAAGCTAACTGAACACTTCTTATGCAACCCTGACACAGGTATTAATCCAAATCAAAGAATTTTCACAAGACTTTATGATGGATGACTTACTGGGAACAATGAACCGAAACTGGCTTTGATCTAAACAGGGCACAATAAATTCATGAGAGCTTTAAAGTCTGAAACATCAAACAGGTTTAAAATCTGGTCATTTTGTTGGGTAGGTGATGTCATGGCAGGAGCAGGAGAGAACTTAGCGAGCTGTGTTTTCCTCCCACATTGCAAACGATTCCTGCAGCAGGCGACATGGCAGGTTAATAGCTAAGCCTTTATCTGCAGGCCAATCTGTGTAAAGGGATGTTAAGGCAGGTTACTGCAGTCTACAAACATTTTCATGCTGACACACAACACATCAAGGAATTTGGAGGCTTTGGAAATTATACTGTGTATTATGAGCTTTTCTATGAAGCCAAGTTCCAAAAGAAACTTAAAGTAATTTAACAGCAGATATTTTAGTGTAGTTATTTAGTCATTCTGGTGAGAGCAGTAACCGTAACACCAATGTGTAGCTTAAGGCACTAACAGTGGGTAATCTGCATACAGTCACTCTCTTTGTTCTCTGACATTTCTATGTTTCATGGGCCAAGTGTTCATGCAGAAACCTGTCAAAGTGCTGCTGACTGGATTCATCACCTCGTTTTCCTTACTGATTAGAGCTTTACACCGTTTTGTTTTCTCCAGACAGATATCACCTTTCTAAACAGATCAATTTGTTTAGTTGCAGCAACTGTGTATTATAAGTTTGAACATTGGTGTATGGAGTAAAGATATGAGTGTTTGTGCAATTAATCAATGTGAGTAATCAATGAGAATGATAGCAAATTAGCTATTCTTATAAAAAAAACAATAGTTAGTAGTTTTCAAGTTAAGATTAATGGTGGGGTTACTTTTGATTTTTACTTAGCAATAGAGTAAAAAAATAAATATAATTAGCATAACATTACATGGGTCAATGAATGCATTAATGTGCTTTATAAATAAAATTTTCATATTTACTTAATTTCTAACTTGTATATGTAACTTGCATAGATTGATTATAAAACCATATTTATTTATCTTAACTGTTATAATGGACTTAATGTATTTTATTCTAGTGGACTTAAACTTTCTAGTATTTTCTTCAATGTACACAAACCTTTTTAAAAAAGACTGCATTGATGACTACCAATGTTGTCACTGCAAATAAACTGAAGCCAGAGTGAAAGATTTTTGTGTTGGGTTTTATTGTACATTGTACAACATATACAATATAACATTATCTCAGAAAGAAAATCAATGTCTCTTTATTTAAACCAGACTAATTATTACTTAAAATATATGAAAAGCGCTCACTGATGTCTACCAATGTGCTCATTACAAATAAATTAAGCCAGCATTTTTGTGTTGTTATTCAATAAACACAATATTTATTTAGGGGTTATGTTAACTCAGAAAGAAATAACAATGGACCTTTATTTAAACCAAACCAATAATTACTTTGCTTGATTAAGCACTTGAGCACTTTCTCACTAGCCAGTTCTTTACTCTGTACAATAGCTGGGTGCTAACAAATGACCGTTTCAGTGTTACAAGAAGCTTTAACCTGTATGTTGACTTCCTCTGTCACAGGAGGTCAGTTAAATAGCCCCACTTGAGATAAATAAATTTGTTTTGTCTTGAAAAGTGAGAGGCTGGACAACATTAATTAGTTTACTTTCCGCCTCACACTTTACCATCCACTGGTACACTCAAAAGTGTTAGCATGTCTGTGCTTGCTCTGGACCAATTTCCTTTTTCTTCTCTTTTCTCCCGCTCTTTCTATTAATGTCAAACGTGCAGCATGAATACTGGCTGTCGAGGAGAGAAAAGCAGTCAGACTTGAAATGTCAGCTTAAACTGGGAATCAGCAGCAAACATTGCCTTTCTCTGGGTCAGGCATTGCTGGCCTTGTTTGCGGTTGTCCCTGACATCATGCGCTGCCTCCAAAACACCTGTGTTTGCTCATTGGCTTTCCATGATCTGCGAGAGAAAAGGCCCCAGCATGTCACATGGCAGGCAGATAGTAGAGGCACCATGGGAATACAAAAGGTTTAGACTTTTAGCCCTGTTAATGATTAATGGATGCTTTTTACTCAGTCTTGCCATATACAGACAAAAACATATGTTGCAGGTTATAAGGCATTTCTAAATGAAGTCATGTCTGTAATTTGGTAATGATGTGTGAATCAGTGACTGCCTTTAACATATCCGTCCTTTAACAAATGTTCATCTTCATAAAGTTATTAGCAATGACCTATATTTTACATTCTCTTGAAATATTAATTACAGTCACAGAGTGAGCAATGATTTTATATATATATATATAATATATATATATATATATATATATATATATATATATATATATATATATATATATATATATATACAGTTCATACATACTTGACAGAAATAAACAAATGTTCCATTGATTTGTTTGCCTTTTTAGTTGTTTCGCAACCCTGGTGCAGCATGCTGAGCACCCCATTTCACTCCACAGACTTACTGAACATAATAGTCAACAAAGTCTTCAAGTCTGAATGGAGGGTAGAAATAACACAGCCCCATTTTCAACCTATAAACACTTTGTTTATGAGTTTATGAACGGTAATAGCCATATTTTTTACAAAGGTACATGAACAATAAAATAAACACTGATGTGTTTTAGCCTATAGTTTTACAGATTCGTCACTGTAATCTAGATAGCTACGTAACTGGTTAAGGTTGTTAACCAGAAACTATCCTGATTGTACCAAATGCAAAATTTAAATTCTATATTCAAGGTGAATTTCATTTAACCGTGATATTGCAGTATTATGTCACAGATGTTAAGTTCATAAAGAAGAATTAAGAGAACTAAGGGAATATTTTGTTTGACTTTTTGTCTATTTGACACTTATGTTGTTAATCTAAAAATGTATGAATAATACCCTGTAGCATTATTTAAGTGTTACATCAACTCTACAAAGTGCCTCCAAGAAGTGTCTTTAAGAAGCCTCTGGCCTTTAACTATAAAATCTCATCATGTCATGTTTCAATTTCTTCTTCCCTACACACAAATGCCATCAAACAGAAAAGTGCTATGCTATCCTTGTAAAAGGTTATGATATCCCTAACTGCCAGCAATCTAAGGATAGCAAAACCTACCTAGCTTTAACATTGGCAAAATTTCACACTGAACATATACTAAGCATCAACCATTAAATGAACTATTTGCATAGAAAATAAAAACTTTATATGGTCTTACCTCATCCTAGATCAACTTGCTTTTCTTGTTTGTTTGCTTATTGTCTTTACTCCACTTCACTGCGATTTTCTCTGCAGTCACAGCACAAGCATCCGAGACAACAGTGACAAGTTTAATGCTAGATTCAGTCATTTAGAAACCCAGGATGATACACCGTTTATCTTATTTACACAAAGTCTGTATTTCCCTGAGTTCTTGATTTTTGGGAATTGGATTTTTTTGAATCAGAAAATGAAAGTTGTGTACACCAAAGTTAATAACAAATATAAATAGGGGAATGCATTGATTAAAACACGTCAGACAAAATGTTTTTGCTGTGATGTGTAGTTATTACAAATGAACAAAATTATTCTTCATATAATTTTGTCAGCTTCTATTAACTGCACCCAGCTCAGTAACCCTCACCTTGTCCTAATTGAGTTACAGAGATGGTACCCATAGCTACTTCGCTTTAAATTTATGTGATAATTATAAAGTCATGTTTATCGCATAAAACAATGTTTGAACAGTGACGCAATTTATGAGAAACAACTCATTGAAAACAAGAGGCTAGACACTTCTATAGAGCATACGTCTAGCATATGCTGTGTTAGTTCCTGGTATCATGCTAATAAATGTTGCCAAGGTAGTTGCATACAAAATATACAATACATGTCAGTTTGAGTGTTTAATAAGTGGTGGATTTATGAAGTTCCCCTTTGATCTTGTTTATGAGTTTCTCAGGTACATGCGGGTGCTAGTGAAGACCAGCCTTTATTACACATAAACACACTGTACACTCAGAACACACAGCTTTAATTGTAGTCATCATTTAATGACTAATATGTGGGCTAAGAACCAGCTTACAATAGTTTGTAAGGCCAAAACTATGTTTTACATGCCTCACATTATTGTGATATGTGAGGCACATAAGTGATGATGATGTAGGAGAACTTACCGGCGGTGTAACGAGAGCCACAGTAGATGATATGTTTGCTCTGCCTTCTCGTTATAGCATTATTTATTTCTGTATTTGTAACGCTCATTAAGAGCTAAACCCCTCATGTATGAGAGAAGCGCTTTACCTGAACACTTGCCATTAAACATGTGGATTGCAGACTCTTTGCCTTCGAGCTCATTTATTTCCTGGAAATTGCAAGTTATCAGGGTCGAAGAGTCACAATTTACTACAATAAGAATTATTGTATCATGTGCTGGCTAGTATTTTGGACTGGTGCTAGGAATGTGTTTACACAATGTATTAATTACTTTTAATTAAATAGGGCAAAGGATGCAAACTAATGCTTGGAGAGTAATACATCTCCTCTATAGTGTGTTATATCAGCAAAATGTGGATGGTGTTATTGGAGGGTCCGAGTATCATCCATATTGTATCTCCATCAGAACACCCACATCTATGTACAGTATATTCACTAAGACCAACTTAGTTATCTCTCCATCTGTAGCTAGTCAGGTTCACTAGCAGACTAGAGAATCGAATAGGCCTTTATTTTGAACACAAATACATTACAGCACAGAAAAATTCTTTCGTTTCATACCCCGACTTTGGAGGTTAAGGTCAGAACGCAGAGTCAGCTTTGATACAGCACGCCTGGAGCAGTGAGGGTTAAGGGCCTTGCTCAAGGGCCCAACAGTGGCAGTTTGGCAGTGCTGGGGCTTGCACTCTGATCCTCCAATCAACAACCCAGTGCCTTAACCGCTTGAGCCACCACTGCATTATATATAGCTTATAATGTAAACTATTAGGTTGGTCTCATATGATGTCACAAGCTTGTGACTGACTGATTGGATTTAATTTAAATCCTAGCCTTTGTTTCAAAATCAAGATGGGTTAACCAACTAAGGCATTTTCCTCAAAATCTTTTAGTGATTTTTATGTCTATTGTCTAATAAGGGCTAGCACCAACATGTACCTGAGAATCCAACCATATAAACAATAAGATAATAGGGCAAAGCTTATAAACCTGTCATAGCTTTGATAAAAAAAATACAAACAGGGTTTCTAATTATGAGCTAATATTATGAACAGATGCTCTAATAGAAATGTACTATGCACAATTGCTTTTTCTATGTATGCAGCATTTGAATACAATTAACTGATTCTTAAAGATCTGTCAGGATATACAGTACAAGTGCCTTGGATTTTAGTTCCCATCAGCCTACATCTTGAATGCATGACCCTGTCATATGTTATTTCTCTACTGTGGAACACAGCACTCACCTGTTCCTGGTGTCCCCCATCTTGATTAATGTTCCTTATTTAATTCTGCAATCTGGTGTACTCTTCTGGGATTCTGATCTAAAGGTGATCGAAAAGCGTAGCTGTCCTGAGCAACTTCTTATTTATATGGCAAGTTTTAGAAAGATACACAGCTCCAACTTCCCCATGCATGAGATCTCAGATACCCATGACTGGTGCCACATATATTACCAGGGCAGAAATTAATTCCATCCTTCTCACCCACAGAACACATCCCATTTATCTCTCATAGATTCTTGGCTATGGATGGCTGTGGCATTGTCAAAATTTAAACTATTTCCAGATGATTGAGCAAACACTTTTCGGTTGCACCACTTAGAAACCTGAATCAATGTAGTTTACTCTTTCTGCAGCTAAAAGCAACCAGATTGAGAAATACAACTGCACAATTGTTTAACTTCAGTTAAGATGGTTATTTAACTGAAGCACAGACTCGGTTAATGCCAGTGTAATCCCAGAGCAGAATGGATTCATAGAAACCTGAACGTTAAAACAAGCCAAGACATTTCTGACTCATACATCCTACCCACACCCAAAGCCATTGTGCTCCATGCTGCCTTCTACAGAGCCTGGCTTTCAGAGTGGAAAATTATAGAACACAAAGACACCATAACCAGAAATGACGTGTCTCTTTATAACTTTTCAGAGAACATCCTTTAATTGAATCAAAGGAATTTGTATCATTGTATGCAAGATGTTAAAACTATTGGAAATTATAAAAAATGTTGTACGGGAAGGAGACAGTCAACACATTTCAGAAAGCTACCGTATAGTTCTTCAGAGTTTATAATTTTATTTCATTACAATACTTGATTTAATTCATGAGCTCTATTCATAATATAAGGTGAATACGGCGCCTTAAATGGGATAAAAACTAATATCTGGAGAAACAAGATACTCCAGGTTAACTGTTTGATCTGTTTGTTGTATTTTCTACATGTTTGCAAATGGTGTTAAATAAATTGTATAATTAATACATTTTATTGTTCATTTTGCAGTAATGTAATGTAATCTGTACATAAAGAAAGGCTTTCTAAACATGGCTCCTGTTAACAAATTATGAGGTATCCATATGTACCACTCAGTTATTAAATAATATTATACATGAAAGGCTTCAGGTAAAAATCCATCATCGGTGAGATAGCTAACAGTTTCGTGTGAGTGAGCAATGGGAGTGCTGCACAAGCTTTAAAAAAAATGAAGGCGTCATTTGCAGTTAAGCTCAAAGTCTTGAGGAGAGTGAAAAACTGCTGAAAGGTGGTGAGTAAAAGTGCCATACAGTGGCACTGATGCATGAGGCAGACTGGATTCTGGCATTTTCTCAAAATATGATTGATTTTAGAATTAATAATATCAAGATTTTGATTTATTTGACATTAATACCCCTACTTCTAACAATAACATCCTTGACAATAACCTTAGCAACTCAGTAACCTTAATCGCAGTAACCATAATTAAACAGTATTAATAACTTTAGCCTCAGTAACCCAAACCAAATTGTAAGTCGCAACACAGTGTAACACAAAACACAGTGTAACTCTATCCAAAGTGTAACATAAACCACAGTGCAACTCTAAATGCAGTGTAACTCTAACTACAGTGTAACTCTAACTACAGTATAACCCTAACTACAGTGTAACATAAACCACAGTGTAACTTTAAATGCAGTGTAACTCTAACTACAGTATAACCCTAACTACAGTGTAACATAAACCACAGTGCAACTTTAAATGCAGTGTAACTCTAACTACAGTATAACCCTAACTACAGTGTAACATAAACCACAGTGCAACTTTAAATGCAGTGTAACCCTAACTACAGTGTAACCCTAACTACAGTGTAACCCTAACTACAGTGTAACACTAAACACAGTGTAATGCTAACCACAATGTAACCCTAACCACAGTCTGACCCTAACCACAATGTAACTCTAAATGCAGTGTAACCCTAACTTCAATGTAACCCTAACCACAGTGTAACCCTAAATGCAGTGTAACACTAACCACAATGTAACCCTAACCACAGTGTAACCCTAATCACAGTGAAACCTAAATGCGGTGTAACCCTAACCACAGTCTAACACTAAATGCAGTGTAATACTAACCACAGTACAGTATAACCCTGAACACAATGTAACCCTAAATGCAGTGTAACACTAACCACAATGTAACCCTAAACACAGTGTAACCCTAAATGCGGTGTAACCCTAACCACAGTCTAACACTAAATGCAGTGTAACACTAACCACAATGTAACCCTAACCACAGTGTAACCCTAAACGCAGTGTAACCCTAAATGCAGTGTAACCCTAACCCTAGTGTATCACAAAATAAAATAATTTAGTGGTTTATTTCAAATAGCAGTGACACGGCAGGAGAAACACTTCACTTATAAATTCCATTATCATTTTATTATAGCATGACAGTGTTGCAGACACCATGTGAACCACTCAGTGTAAAAAGCTATTTTGTGGATTCACCATTGCACTTAATTTATATGTAATATCACGGCCACATGGTATCATGAAAGGTGGGAATTAACAGCCAGCAGCAGCTGTGACCTTACAGCAGTCAACAAAAGAAAGGCAATGCTAAGACTCTACTCTCGATTCATGGGAAAGCCGCTGGCATGCCATTGTGGCTGGCCTTCTGCTGAGCAAATAGTCCAAACTGTTCATTCCCGCTCTTCCATTCTTTCCTCAGCACATTGTTTGTGTCCCTGCATTTCATTCGGCTTGGTGAAGACCGCTCAGAGAGCCGCTGAGCAAACAGTCCAGAGAAGAAGGCTGCCTTCCTCCTGCATTCCCAAGAGAGCTGGCATTTGGAATCAGGGATCCAGGCTGTCAAAGAGCCAGCACAGTTTATATCAGGATTCTGAATTAATCACTTTAAGCTGGGAAGGCCACTTTAATCACAGCTATTCTGTGAAACTGGCTCTCATGGATTAAAAGTCAAATCACTATCATTTTAAAGATGGAAGGCCAACAGTTTATTAAGCAATGTGCTGTCTTTGGGAAAGAAAATCTATAATGGGGTGAAGTGAGGATATTTTCCGATTA